>NW_012267322.1:6339957-6371979 GCF_000151885.1 Dipodomys ordii | reverse complement strand
CCCTCCCCCTCCCCCCTTCCCCCCCTCTCTCTCTCGATCACATTACAATACAGGGGAATGGAATGGCTCCCAAACTTTCATCCTACCATTCTGTAGGTTGTCTCTTCAGTCACCTTAAGAAAGAGGGACAATAGAACCCTTGTTCTGAGTGGGGGGGATACTAGTCTCCTCTCACCCCAGTTCACAGAGCCTGTGCCATTGTCTGGTGGGAAACAAGGAGAACCCCTGGGAAAGGGGGTCTGAGTGAGGAGCAGAGGCCTGGAGGTACCTGGGCTCTCTCTGCCTCCTGGGAACCAAGGGGCAACAGAAAGGATTTGAAGAGAACCAATAAAGAGAGAAAAATGTTAATAGTACCATTCTCCCAAGTTTTAAGGGAGCTCTAGATGTCTCTGTCCGCAGAGCATTTTCTTTTGAAAACAAAAGTTAGTTGTTGTTTTTTTTTTTAAAGCATAACTGGGGAAACCTCACACTTTGATCTAGACAGGATTCAAATGAGAGCCTGCTTGTCACAGAACCCCTCACCTCCCCCTAAGAGGTTCCCACTCTCAGCCCCTTCCTGAAGGAAAGAGATCCAAGATCCAGCATGCTAGACTCTAACCCAGGCAGTGGGTGCTCCCCTCGTGTGTGCAGTGGGCACCATGGTCTCCATCAAGAACCAGGAAAGAGATGGCTACCCAGCTTTGGCCTCCTCCACCTCCTTGGGGAGCTGCCTGGCCAGGCTGGGTGCTGGGCCTTGCTGCTCCTCTGAGAATTGGGGAGAGGAGAAAAGAGGAGTGGGCTGTGGGGCGGGGTGCTTTGTTCCTAACCCCAACCAGCTGTGGCTCCTTGCTGAGCCTAGGCAGTGGTCCCTGCAGCTGGAATCTGGCAAAAGGACACAGAATGGGAGGGGTGTTAGTAGGGTGTGTATATGGTGTATGTGTGTGCATATATGCGTGCGTGCGTGCATGCGTGCGTGTGTGTGTGTGTGTGTGTGTGTGTGAATGTGTGTGTTTGGGGAAGGAGCCCTACCCCTTTCTAACTGTGACACTTGGTCAAAGCTTCTATGCTCTGTTCCCTACTCCCTGTGAAAGAGGGCTTTTTTGAATTGTTTCTTTGTGGGGGGGGGCATTGTAGGTTGTGGGTCTTGTGGCTTTGTCCCTGAGATTGTTCTGCTCAAGGCTAGCTGAGTCGCTAGGATTACAGGCAAGGGGCAGGGAGGATCTCTGGGGAGGCCCTCGGGTAGAGCCCACACTTTGTGATGGCATAGAGACCGAAGCACTGGGAACAAGGTTCCTTCCAGGAAAAGACAAAAGGGAATGTGTGAGGACTGGGGCTCCAGGAAGCCCGGGGAAAGCTCTGCACAGTGCAGTGCCCTGAGAAGAGGCTGGGGCTTCTGCAGGAAGGTGGGGGAATGTCAGGGTGGGGGGGGACAGTCTTTGACATGGTTCTCTGCTCACCTTGACCCCCAAGTTCTACCTCTGCTGCTTTTGACAGTAAAGAGCTGTTTTCAAGGCCACAGGGAAAGATTTCCCCTCTCCTGGTCTTAGTCCAAAGGAGACCCAAGGTCTCCAAATTTCCTGGAAGACTCTTCCCATAACTAGGAAGCAAGTGGGGGCTAGGCACATTAGGATCAAGAGGGATCAAGGGATTAGGATCAAGAGGGATCCAGAACCTCCAGGCTATGACTGAAGATATAAGAAGGGATCCATTTCCCCAGGTCCCCAAGCAGCAAGACAGCTTATGCCACTGGGCACTGGTGGCTCACACCTGTAATTCTAGCTATTTAAAAGGCTGAATTCTGAGGATCAGAGTTTGAAGCCTGCCCAGACAGAAATCCGAGAGACTCTTATCTCCAATTAACCAGACCTAAACGTATGGCTCAAGTGGTAGAACACCAGCCTTGAGTGAAAAAAGCCAATCAAGAGTATGAGGCACTGAGTTCAAGCTCCACTACACACACACACACACACACACACACACACACACACACACACACAAAATAAATAAATAAATATAAATAAATACACTGTAGCACAATTTGGAATTCTCTGGGGTCTCTTGAAGGCTGTATCCAGCTGCCAAACTCTAGTTATAGACCTGGTTTTGAAGGAGAAATCTGGAGGGGTGGCCTACACCAAGATCCTGGGCTCTGGCCTTTATGTCTTCTTCCTCCTCCTCCTCCTCCTTCTTCTTCCCTAACATCTTCGCCCTTTATCCAAAGTCAGGTCTACTGGTTCATAGCGATGAGGCAGGTTTAAGTCTCAACATGTTCTATCTCTAACATGGGCAGGCAAATGCATCATACATCCTCATTTGTGTTTGCCTTCTGTTCTAGGGCCCCAGCACAGAAGATGGAAGAATGTGGTATATAGAGGTCACTCAAATAACATCTGATGGAGCCTCTTAATGTCTTCAACACTGGAGTTTCCTCCTCTGAACTATGAGCAGAGTACTTAGCCACAGCCTTAATGACACACAAAGAGTCACATTAAAAGCTGTTCCCTATGTGTTTTCTGCGCTTCCACTATGCCCTGAAAGTACTAAACAGGATGATCCGCCAACTGCCAAGCCCAGAGCATGGTAGGTGCTCAGTATCCAAGACAACATCTCCCATCTTCACACCCTCTACAGCCTCTAGTCACCTGAAGGTTCTGGATTTACCGCCTGCTCCAGGCCACACTGCTTCCTGACATCCTGTGGGCCCATCTTGGTACAGCTCCTCTCCAGAGAGGCAGAGAGCTTGACTCACCTGCACGACCTACTCACAGGCCAGTGCTGAGCTGAGGCGTTGTGGACCCGGCTCTGAGGTTGAATGGATGCATTGCATCGGATCACTATATCTTCCTTGCTGCTAGGAGGCAACAATAAAAGCAGATGTCAGGCAACTTTGTAAAGTTCAAAGAGTAAATATTTGGAGCTTTGGGGGGGCCATCTACCATCTCTTTGAAAACCACTCAACTCTACCATTATACATATATATGTTTGTGTGTATAATATATATATATATATATATATATATATATTAAAGTTAGCTAAAGATAATGCATACATCATCAGATGTGATTCAGCAAGCAGCTGAATTTGGCCCATGGGCCATAGTTTGCCAGCCCTTGTTAGAGCACAACAAGTCTAAATCAACAGCTAAAAATTACAGCTTGTCCCAATCTACTGGCTTCATCCATTTAGACCTCAGTTTCCCTAGAAATACAATTAGAGAAGTTCACTAGAGCAAACTGAACTTCCTTCCTACAGAGTTAGGCAGAGGGCTGAGGTGTGTGACATGGCCTGGGGAGGGCCTGGGACAAACAGGAGCCTGGGGGTAGGGGGGTGGGTAGCTGAGACTCAGATCCCATTGACAGTGACAAGGGCCTTATTAGAATGGAGTTCAGGGTGGCAGCTCTCCCAAGAGTCCAGATGTGCTGAATTCTATAGGAAATGCTTATACTTTAAAAAATCATTTTTAATTCTAATATATACATCTATAAAACAAGTCTACACCTCTTCATAGCCCAGCTTTTTAGGAACTGAACACATCCCTGTAATGAACCCCCAAATAAAGAACAGAAGTAGCAAAATAAAAGCTGCCCTCTGCCTTTCTTCCCTTCCCCACTAGCCAACCTTACCCGGGGGGACCATTTGTCCCAATTTGTACTGCTGCCCTTAGCTCTGTGTCGACCAAACACATTGGTGGCTGAGCTTGCCACTCCAGCCACCGGACTCCAGCACATGGCGACTTGTGTCTCGTTCCAGATTGCCCTTCCAGGCTCTGGGAGCCAGCAGTGCTGGGAGTACAGCCCAGGCCTGCATGGAGCAGGGTGATATAGGGCCGGGGGAAGGAGAGGGGCGGGTAGGCAGCTCTGTTCCCCTAAAGGCCTGTGCAGAGAGCAATCAGAGTGACAATGTGACCCAAGGGGCGGCCATCCTAAGTGCCTTCTGAGGAGGGCAGCGGGAGTAGGCCAGGCCAGGCAGGCGTATTCGCCTGGCTTATTAAAACGACTTTGATCCCCGGCCGCTTTGATATCCTGGGTCTTATAAAGAATTCACTTTCAGGGGTAAATATAGGTAGTTCAGAGAGATTTTATGACATACTGTAAGGCTCCTCTTCCAGAAACTTATTTAATTACTGGGGTAGGGAGGGCTGGGGGCACAGCAAAAGTGCTGACAGGGGCTTGGGCTTCGCTGCTACTGCCCACACCTGAGCCAGGGCTCCAGTCTGAATCCCATCCACTAACGCTGGCAGAGGAAAGCTCATGTGTGCAAAGACTGGGGACAAGGAAGGGACGGCAGCCTGCAGTTTCTCTTGAGAGCTAGAGGAGAATAGGGTGAGAGGTGATATAAGGGTGGAAACTTCAGAGTGGAAATCACCATGGCCAACCAAAGGTGAGAGGGACTGAGAGGCCATAACCCAGGGCTATAGAGGAGAAAGACCACAAAATTAGGCAGGCTGAGACTTCACATTTCTCATAAGCCAATGATTGGAGGCTGCTGGTCCTCTATGCACACCAGAGTTCTGAGAGTCACTGTGCTCTCCCCTGGTGCTCCCCGCACCCCCACACACCCCCAGGCCTCAAGTCAGGCCTTGAGAGCTCAAGCCAGAATAATTTCCCATTTGTCCCAAGATTGCCTGGGATTCCACTCATCCAGAGAGGAGCAGAGATGAAATTTAGGCTATGTACTCACACATAGGCGCTGATTTTGAGGCTCTCAGGGCAGAAGCTTGGCACCTTTCCTGCCTCGACCAACCTTGTCTCTTCAGAGTGATAGATTGGATCCTTAAGAACCAGTATGGGCTGGGTGTCAGTGGCTCATTCCTGTAACCCTAGCTGCTCGGAAGGCTGAGATCCGAGTATCATGGTTCAAAGACAGTCCAGGCAGGAAAAGTTTGTGAGACTCTTATCTTTAATTAAGCAGCATAAAATCACAAGTAGTAGAGTGCTGGCCTTGAGTGAGAAAGCTTAAAGGATTAGACGCCACCTCCCCCCCCCCAGGTCCTGAGTTCAAGTCCCAGTACAGGCACGAAAACAAAACAAAACAAAACAAAAAACAGCTGTGGGAATAAAATGTTGGCATGAACTCTCAGGTGAAATCATTAACATTCACCCCATTTTTTGGATTAAAAACTGGAACTTCAGAGACATGAGGGCACCTAGACAAGGTCTGGGAGCTAATCCATGGCTCAGCTAGGGTTGGAGTGAAAGAAGCTGATTGTCAGGGCATTATTTTATGGTATTCCATCATTGGTTCCTCCCATCTGCTACATACACATGCGTGTGCGCACATACATACCTTGTGTGCCTGCCGCTGGGCCAGGCAATAGAATCTGCTTGTCCTTTATTACATAATAGAGTCGTTATTTTGTTTGCATGCCCCAATTCTCCCATTAGCTCTGAATTCCTAACAAAAGAGATCTCCCTCTTCCTAATTCCTGACTCCCTGGGGTCTAGTCCAGGAGCAGGCACACAGTGAGTGCTTCACACATGCCTGCGAGATGAGCGAATGAATCTTGGACACAGGGACAGGCAGCATTACTGAATGACGTTTAGGAGGTTGGCCATGTCGCTATTCCTCTTGGTAAGCAGGCCCCCATCTCTGAGCTAGGTCTACAAAGTCAAACCATGGTTACAATCTGCAAAATGCCTTCTCTTCCTGTCATGGCCTTTGGTCTAGTGCTCTGCTTTCCTCAAACTGTAATCATGGAAAAGATTCAATAGAAAAAGACTTTGAAAATCCCTAAGGGCTCCAGGACTGAGGTAAGAGGCACACACTGTTCAGCCCAAGGCTCCCAGATTCTAAGCTAACATTTTCATTCACCAAACAAAAATGAGCTGCCACTGGTCATTTGAAACCAGGGAGCAGAAAGGACCTTGGTCCTGTGGCCCGATGGAAGGAGACAGGAACGCTACAGGAAGGTTTAAGGAAAGCTGGCACCTAGTCTCCCAGAATGAGGAGCTCCTTCTCCATCTTTTCTTGGCTCTGCTCCCTGCCCTGGAGCCGAGGCTGTAACAAATATTGTTTCCTTGGCCTAAATAGATAATTGCCCTTCTGGCTGGATAAAAGATGTCTCACAGAGCAGAGTGAAATATCATTAATAAAGGAGAGTGATTTACTCCGGAATTCCTCCAGAAGTGAGATTAATAAGCCATCCCCTGGCGTTAGATGGAATCTTCACCCCCTCTCCTCACCACATGACTTACTTTCCCAACAAGGGCTCCAATCTGCCATTAATCATTACAGGAGGCCGACAGTTTATCTAGGCTAATGGGCCTGATACACAAACAGAACAACTTGTGCCTCCCATCCGACAAGGGAGAGATTCAGGGGGAAAAATTAATCACCTGTGTGATGCTTTTTAAGGAAATAAGCTACCATGTTACCAAAGAATTAGAACAAATGCACAATGTGGACAGAATGGATGGACATGGTTGTCAATGAGTGTGACATGGGATTCTGGGTGTGCAAACACAGATAGAGCCAGACTGACAACACACAAGGCCTGGGAGGGTGGGGCTTGTTGTGAGGCATGTATCTATATACCACATGCCTGTGACATGTGAATACATGCATGCTTAGATTACCAGAGCTTTTGAAAACATGGTCTGAACTTCTGTGCTAGGATATATAACTACTGCATCCACTTAGACAAGGTCTTGCTTCCTGTGAAGTCTCCTTTCCTTACAGTTGATCAAGGTAAGGGAAAGTTAAGAGAAACATTTCAGAAACAAATGATTGGTACATTTTAAATAACTTACTATAATAGCCTGTTGGCCTACTTTACAATTACTATGATTGTTAATCCCTTATTGCTGCTACTGGGGTTTGAGACGTACCCCTGACGCCCTATTTTTTTTGTGTGTTTAGTTCTGTCTCTAATACTATCTCATGGGTTTTCCCAGGCTGAACTAGATCACACATCACCATAGCCAACTTGTTGTTAAAATGGACTCCTGTTAACTGTTTCCCTGTGCTGGCCTCAAATCTCAATCTTCCTGATCTCTACCATCCTATTAGCTGGGATTATAGGTATGAGCCACTATGCCCAGCTTGGAAATGACTATTTCTATTATTAATACTATCATCATCATCATCGTCGTTGTGGTTTTGCTTTTCATCAAAGGCAACAGGGGAAAAGAGAAGATTCACAAGGGATAGAATGACTGAAGGGTTTGGGGAAGGTGAAGATCAGAACTAGGCTTCAAGATAATATCCTTGGGGACCCCCTGAGGTTGGACTGAAAGAGAAAGGTCTGTGAGGTCTGTGACTGCCCAAGCGGGAGGTCATTCATGGAGGCAGGGCTGGAAGTAAAGAAGAGAGTGGCCACTTCCCTAACTCCCCAGTCCCTACCTACTCTACTCTGGTACTTCAGGAATCTATCGGGCTACCAGGTCCAGCAGGGACCCAAACATGAGGGCACAGAGCAACATGGCCCTGCTCTCCTGTCCCCAGGCAGGAAGGTCGCTCTAGCTGCCATCAATGGCAGCATTCAACCATTCAGGTCTCTATCCCCTGGCCACAGAAAAGCCCAGTCCCAGTGGGAAATTGAGCAGCCGGATGGGCACATATTTATAAACCAGCCACCCTGTCCTTGTGGTAGGCATCCAGGCAGGGCTGCATGGGCGATTGACCCCAGCCTCGGCCCTGACAGAGCCTGGACTTGTGTGGGCAGAAGGAGTCCGCCAAGCCGGGCTCTGTCTCAGGCAGGAACCGGGGCAACAGCGTGCAGCTTAGGTTGCACTTGGCTCTCTCCCCCGGCCACGAAGGAATCGTGGTGGTTGCAATGGTATTTCTGACGTTGTCTCACGAAACCTGAGTGCTGAATCCTGAATTACGGCCACACTCTGGCTGATCCACTCGGTGATTGGAAGGAATGTGAAGTGGGCTGATTCTCGCCACCCCTGCCATTTGTAGCTTGGAAAATGTGGTATTTGTCGATAGAATTAGAGGCGGCCTTCATGTTAACAAACTGAAATGAGCAGAGTTTGGTTTTGTAAAATAAACTCCTCTTGGTCTCAGCTATTGGGTGGTAGCCCAGGCTGCAGACACCCGAGCTGACATACACGTCTGTATTCACACCTCCATCACATGCAGGATGGGAACACATGTGCACAGCTGAAGGCAGACAGCCCTGGCCCAGGAGGTAAGATCTTAGATCCCTGGTGGGTTCAAATCCCAGGCTCTATACCCTAATGACTGAGCTTGGGCAAATGGCTCAGGCTCACCTGTAAAATTGAGGAAACTGAACGCTTAAGTACTGTAATATTTAACTCACAATCTTATGAAGGCACTTAAGTAGTATGAGAATTAAGTGAGTCAGGCACTGGTGGCTCACACCTGTAATTCTAGATACTCAGGAGGCTGAGATCTAAGGACTGAGGTTTGAAGCTAGCCCAGGCAGGAAAGGCCATGAGACTCTTATCTCCAATCAACCACCTAAGAACCAGAAGTGAAGCTGTGACTCAAAGTGCTAGAGTGTTAGCCTTGAGTGAAAAGGGCTTAGGGATAGCACCCAGACCTTGGGTTCAAGCCCAGAACGAAGAAGAAGAAGAAGGAGAAGAAGAAGAAGAAGGAGAAGGAGAAGGAGAAGAAGGAGAGGAGGAGGAGGAGGAACAAAGAAGAAGAAGAAGAAGAAGAAGAAGAAGAAGAAGAAGAAGAAGAAGAAGAAGAAGAAGGAGGAGGAGGAGGAGGAGGAGGAGGAGGAGAAGGAGAAGGAGAAGAAGGAGAGGAGGAGGAGGAGGAACAAAGAAGAAGAAGAAGAAGAAGAAGAAGAAGAAGAAGAAGAAGAAGAAGGAAGAAGAAGAAGGAGAAGGAGAGGAGAAGGAGGAGGAGGAGAGGAGGAGGAGAGGAGGAGGAGGAGGAGGAGGAAGAGGAGGAGGAGGAGGGGGAGAAGGAGGAAGAAGAAGAAGAGGCAAGCCTGTATTTGTGTGAATGGTTAGACATGTCTGGCATGTGTAGGCGGTTGTCCCTTGGGTCTGATTTCTCTTTGAAGGACTTTGGTGAGCCCCCAAATCCCTGGACCTTTCTCACTTGTAAAGGGGATCCTGGTGCAAGTGAGTATATGAGAGAAGGACTTCCACAATGTCAGCAACTGCTTTCAACACCTGTGCCTATGGCTGACTCGAAGTATTGAAGGTCTTAGTCCCCACCTGATTTGGCTCCATGTGGTACATAGTCTCTGTCAAGCTTGAGTTCCTCCGACAACCAGAATATACTCCATGTCCCCCTCCGCCCATGCAGCAGGACACCAACAGAGGGCTTAAGGTGTGCAATGCACATAGAATTTTCCATTCATTCCCTTCAGCTTTCTCTGCATGAGCTCTGTTCCTCCATACATAGAGAAGAAGAAGCCAAAAGACCAAGTGAACTCCCCCCATGTCCTGGATGGTCTGATCTCAAAGCCCAGACACAGAGCCTGTCATCAGAGATTCCCATGGGCTTGGTGAGCACTGGAGGTTGGCACCTGGACATGACTTTGACCCCACATGAGGCTCATATTTGAGCCTTCTTTTCCAGAGAGCAGAAGGGAGTCCTCAAGTGGTAAGATGCTTACCAGCTCTGTAACATTTGTGCTTTCTTTTTAGAGGAGAAAGTAGGGGTGGGGAGATCCTTGCCTTGAACTTGGAGTCTTGGAGTGGCAGCCCTCGCCCATCTGGGCACTCATTTTCATCATTATCTGCTTCTTTACGCCAAGTGACATTGTTCTTGTTTGCCTCCCATTTTGGAGTGATGAAATGTTTCTTTATAAAGTAAGCTTAAGTGTAAATGGGATGATTTAATGAAAGTACTGAAATACAGACGGGTGCTACAGGGAAGAAGAGGGATAGGGGTCTTCTGATGACCGCACACCAGCCTCAGGTGTTGCTGACTCCAAGATCAGGCCCTATCTGCAGAGATCTCAACACTGAGGTCTCTGATAAGTGCATCCCACCAGGAGCTAGGGGGCCTGGACTGGCTCTTTGCATGATAGGGTGAGCCTCTTTCCTTCTACCTTCTGATGAGAGCTGCTATCTAAAAAAACCCAGAGTAGCCTCAAGCTCTAAGCAGGACTCTAGAAATCCAGGAGTAAGGCCCTGCCAGAGAGAAAGGCTGCATTAAAGGCCCAAATGCACACTGGATGCTGTGATCCCTTCCTGAAGTGACATTCCAAATGTGAAAGGAAATAAAATCACTGAGCCTAGGGGTGGCCAGTGCGGTGAAGAGACCCACTCCTCCCATAGCCTGCCTGCTTCTGGCATGCTCTCTTCTCCCCAAATAGAAGTCACGAACAACTCCGTACAACGCCTGGCAGACAAGGTATTTGCTCCATCCCAGCCTAATTACAGAGGCCTTTCTGAGCCAGGCCTGGCTAGCATGGCCTCTCACTCCCCACCCGTCTATGTTTCCTTGTGCAGGGGTGATCTCTGGCCAAGCCATTTCCCGGACATGGTGTCCATTAGGCCTCAATTACCTGGCAGGGCCGTGGCCTTTGAAGTGGCCGCAGAGGCCTCCAGGAGGCCTCCAGGAGGCCATTTTTCTCTCACCTGTCATCACTTATTTTCCTGGGCTCCTGGCCTGTGGCCCGGCATTTTGAACTAATGGGGATTAATAATCCAGCTGTAATACAAATGCCCACTCTGGGCCTCGGGTCTGCACGAGAGTCATTAAGACCTCGGCCCGAGCTGCCAGGAGCTCCAAGGGAAGGGCTAAGGAGAGGCTGGGCAGCACATTCTGGATTTTTTTTATTGCCTCATAGCCATTATCCACAAACACAACCACTAATGAGAGGGCCGAGGAATTTGGGAAAGGAAAGGTTTCATTTGGGCAGAAGAAGGAAGCCATCGTCTGCCCTGAAATAGCAGCGCCATGTCTGAAGCCACCTCTCCCTTCAGCACCCCCATCTGTCCCTGGGCGAGCACAGAGGAAGCAGGGACAGGAGGTTGCAGGAGGAAAGACCCACAACCTGGGGTTCCCAGTGTCTGAGGAGAAATGGACATCCAGCTTCTCTGGGGGTGACCATATTTACTGTGCACCCCAATTGCCTGGGCCTTGGAGGCAATGGGGGGCAGAGGAGAAGGGGGCGTGGCAACCACATAATTACTTTTATAAACTGGGATAGTCCTGAGAAAGGAGGAGGGCTCCATTAACATATTTCCAGGCCATTGGGCACAACCAGATCTGCTATGAGCCAGGGATGAGTATGCAACTGTGAAGATGTGAAACTCCAAGCAGTTCTGGAATATTCAAAATCAAGATGCACACTATTTTAATGCACTTGTGCCTTTTGTTTTTGTTTTCAAGCAAAATGAGTGCAAAAATCCATGGCAAATAGATGATCCAATTCTTAATCAAATGAAGAGCCAACAGAGCCAGGATCAGGGTGAAGAAAGCTATGGAAAGGTAAAGCCAGATCCTGACTTTAAAGATATTAGTGTTCTATTCATCAGGGACTTTTGCTTTTATTTTGATTTCTAAAACCACAATTATGTGGGAAGGGAGCTAGTGGCTCATGCCTTTAATCCTCACTAGTCAAAAGGCTGAAGATTAAGGTTCAAAGCCAACCCAGGTACATAAAACCAAGAAACTCTTTATCTCTTAACACACACACACACACACACACACACACACACACACACGAAAAAGGAAAAGAAAAAATACACCAGGAGTGGAGCTGTGGCTCAAGTGATAAAGTTCCAGACTTGAGTGAAAAAGCTAAGGACAACATCTAGGCCCCGAATTCAAGCCTTTATACTGGCACAAAAGAAAGAGAAGGGGGGAAGAGAAAAGAGAAGGAAGAAAGAAGGAAGAAAGGAAAGAAACAAAGGAAAAACAAGCAAGAACATGTAGACCCCACCCAACCATGCCTATGCTGTCAATAACATCCATGGTCTAACTGAAAGATGGAAATGTTAGTAACGAGGAAGCACCCCTGGACCAGAAAAGCCCCCCACAAATAAATCTAGGACCCGGATTCACCCCCAAAGTGCCAATACAGCTTGCTTGTTGTTAAAATATACTTCATCACTGATTTTCTCTAAGCCCACCCCTTCCTCACTACCCAGCATCTTAACTAGTCCATGCCTGGCTGAGGACAGGGCCCCATGGGTCCAGCACCAGCAAATTGAATCAAGATGAATGAAGAAGTTTTGCTCTGAAGACCACACCCAAAGTGGGGAAAGAGGGAAGTGAGACAGAGCAAAGCGAGTCTCCAGCGGGTAGAAATGAAGCAACCTTTGAGGTGTCCTTAACGGGTGATCGATCACTCTCTGTGATCCAGTTCTTACATAGCTTCCTAAGGATTCAAGACTAAGTAGAATGGGAAGTCTTGTTAGTGCACAGATTTGAATTCAGGACCTCATGCGTACTTGGCTGGCTGGCACTCTACCACTTGAGCCACAACTCCAAGCCTGGCACTGATTCAGATGCAATGTACTCATAAACTGACCTGTTGAATTGAAACTCCTTTGTACAATTACTTAAAGATAATCATTTAAGAAAGGTTAAAGGGAAATTCTACATTTTAATTAAGCACTGGGAGGGCTGAGGCCCATGGGGTATGCACTTAAACTCCTTGCCCTTTCCTAGGACAAAACCAATATGTAAAGAGTGTGTTTGTGCCAGGCGCCGGTGGCTCACGCCTGTAATCCTAGCTATTCATGAAGCTGAGATCTGAGGATTGCAGTTCAAAGTCAGCCCAGGGAGGAAAGTCCATGAGACTCTTATCTCCAATAAACCACTAGAAAACCGGAAGTGGCGCTGTGGCTCCAGAGTGTGTTTGTGTGGGTACATGTGAGTGGCAGGGTGTTGTGCAAGTATGTGCACTTACAGATATGTTGCATGCATAGTAGAGTGATGTGTGTATGTGAGTGTGCACGCATGTGTATATGTGTGTGTGATGTGAGAGAGAGAGAGAGCATTCAAGGATGGACTAGAGCATGCAGGCATTTGACTGTATATCAGAGAGAGAGGAGGGAGAGAGAGAGTGCACACACACGCACACAGCCTGTGGCTGAGTGGCAGCACCCCAGTATACACGTGAGGTGCTCGGGAGTGGTTGTGAGTCATTTCACACACCTTCACAAGCGTCCCCTGGCAGATCTTCACTGTATTCAAGCTCCATTTGCAGGAAGTGTGCCCCAGTCCCCAGAAGCCCCTGGGTCCTGTGTGGCCCGCTCTGCATGTAGTGCCAAAAGCAGCTGTCCGAGGGCCAAAAGGTCAGTGATGGGGTTTTAGGTACACTCGTGATTACGTCCCGGGAGACCGCAAGATGGCCACCTTGGGACTGACACCTTTCTAAACATAGCCAGAGAGAAGAGCCGACATCCCGTTCGTCACCAAAGCCACTTTCCTGCCCACCGGGACAGGCTCTAAGCCAACGGGAGCCACTTATAGCCACCTTCAAAAGGACCCAGGGTGGGTGCGATGCCAGGGGAAGGGAGGGTTTGACGCAGTGGCTGGTGGCCTCTTGACCAGACAGAAACTCTGGTGCATGACTTTTACAGACCAAGGCACCTGTGCTCAAATCCTGCCTCTTCCCTGGGATGGCTTCATGCCTCTGAGCTTGTTATACCCCCATTGGCAAGAGGGAACAAACAGCCTTCAGCGGGGACTGGGACTGCCAGGATGTTAGAGGGTTGGGTGTGCATCACTGCAGTCCAAGGTCAATGCTAATACCATGCTGTGTTCGGAAACTGGCTGTTCCCCTTCTAGAACTGATTGCCCTGAGCAGCCCTTCCTCTCCTTCCACACAAGTGCAGCTTGGCACGGGTCCCTAACACCCGCACAGGAAAGGCCCTCTTCCCTCCTTGAGGCCCACATCCTCCCTCTTCCCCTCAACCCAGCAGCAGCCTTGCTGCCCTCAGGCTCTGTCACCACAGATTAATTCACTCCAACGTGGCAGGGACTAAATGTGTCTCCTGGCTTTTCAAAGAGGAGCCAAGGGGGGGCAGTGCTCACTGCTTGGCTTTGGTAGCCCCTCAGAACCCCATGGGGACAATGGGGGATACAGAAACCCTCTTTCCTCGGAGTTTCTCAAGTCATAGGTCAGTGCTAACAGCTTGTTTTCTAACAGGCCCAGGTGATGTGTCATTCCTCCAGGAATGGCATGAGGCTGCACCCCTGGGCTGCAGGATGAGAGGGTCCAGAAGCCGCCATGCAGGTGCACCCTCCCAGCCCCTTCCTGAGGAAGGATGCCATGCTGGACCTGAGGGGGTCATTCAGGGGGTCAGAACTTCTGCACATGGGCTCCATCTCCGGAGACGGCATGCCCTGGAGTACAGCTGGCCTACATTTGCATCCCATCCCTATCCCAGATTTGTGTGCAACTTTAGGCAAGAACTCCACTCCCTAAATCTCAGTTTCCACATCTGTGAAATAGAGTACCTGCTCTCCATTCTCTAGGGTGTTGTCCCCCTTGATGAATGCTTCTTGCAGAGCTGGGGTGTGAATTAGCCCTCCATCCCAATCAATGGAGGTCTCACTGAGACAAGGATGATGGAGACGAGGAGGATACTGGTATAGAGAGGGTTCTGGAGGCAGCCGAGTTCTCTCAAGAAGACCTGGGGGGTTGATGTGGGGGTAGCAAGCTCCTCTCTCTCTCTGCCAGCAGTGCTCATTGCCATCAGCGACAACTGGCTTTCTGCCAGGATGTGTATTAGGTACGATTACGTGTCCCTTTAAATTCTGGGAGCTGTCGCTAACGGGGTGCTCAGGTTTGCCTGCCAGCATTGATCTCAGCTCCTGTACAGCCCTTCCCCTCTCTCTGGAGAGGGACAGACAAGAGAAGCCACCTGCGCAGCAGGCTTCATTTCCATGAAGAACGAGCTTCCTGAGCTGGGCCTCCCCACCCCCGTTTGAAGTGCTCTGTGTTGGCTAGAAATGAGTCCCAGGAGACAACCCCCACCCAGACACAAGGCTACCCCTTTCCTAGAGGCAAGAGAAAGGGAAGCCCTTCCAAAAGGGAGAGCTAAATCGGTTAAAAATTTGAGTAGATGATTACCAATGAGATGTAGCCGGCCTTGGAGTAAGGATGGACCAAGGCTTTGTGATGGGACAGGCCTGGACACTGACTCCAGGGGAAGACTTCTGGGGTACATTGCTTCAACTCCTCCAAAGAGAAAACACGGGGCTCCTTACTCTAGAGCACGTGTATGCACGTACACCCCACACCCCACACACGAGCACGGGGTGGCTTAAATGTGCTGGGGAAAACTGGGCCCAAAGTAGATGCCATGATAGCATCCTTGCTAAGGATGAGAAATGCCCTTCTTGACACCCCTCTAGCTCTGTCCACATCCCACCACCCCAGTATCCCGTGACTGCCCTTCAGGATTAGGACAATGGAAAGGTGGTGTCCATACATGGTCCCTTGGACAAGAATTCACCAGTCCCAGGTATGCAGAGCAGCACGGGTTCTAAGATTACACCTGCACTTGACCCCATGGACTCCACAACACTTCTTTCTGAGACATCTTGCTCTACAGGATGGAACATGGCTGCAAGATGGTTAGATGAGAGAGGGCTATGGCAACAAGGATCCTGAGGATAAATGGCTACTGATAGCCATACATCTATTTTGAGGGGGATTTAACAGTAGCTACTGAAATCTATAACTCCCAGAGACCTATCTGGCCCAGGAGTGACCCTCTCTTCATGACTGCCCCAAGAAGAAATGAGCATCATGCCTAAAAAAGGTTTGCACAAAGATGGTCACCACCAAGAAAGGTGAAAAACTGAGCGTAACTTACATGTCCATCAGCTGGGGAATGTCTAATTAAAGCAGAGCATAGCTACACGCTAGAGTTTTATGCAGCCATTAACAAGAATAAGGGGACTGTCTGTGTCTCACAAGGGACCATCATAAAGACATGTGGTTGGGTGAGTACTTCTGAGTCTCTTTATATCAAATCAAACCAAAACAATGCCTATACTTCTACAGGTACAAAGACATCTGAAAACACACAGAATTTCTAACAGTACGTTGGCAAAGATTGTCTCCAGAGAATGGAGGAGAGAGCCAAGATTGAGGAGCAACAGTCAAAAGGAACTTAATTCTATTGTAGTGTCTGTATATATTCATGTGTCCCTTGTGTAATTCAAAATTTAAGAGAAGATACTGGGAATTGAGGGTCTTGCAGGAGCTTGGCACATGTTTTACCATTTGGGTTATGCCCCTAGTCCTTTTGCTTACATTTTTTTCAGATAGAGTCTCATGCTTTTGCCCCAGCTATCCTCAGATTAATCCTCTTGCCTCTCTCTACCTCTTCTATAGCTAGGATTGCAGCTGTGTGCCACAACATGCAGTCTGAAACTTAATCTAAATCCACGCACATTCCCTACCCTTTAATCTTCAGAAACATGGAAGTGATGCATTTATCACCATTAGTTCATAAGTGAGCATGGCCAGACGGTTCCTTTTACAGATGTGGAAACTGAGGTGTGTTACAGGAACTGATGAAGAGTCTCCAAACCCTTCCTAGGGAGGCTCTAAACCCAGGAACATTACAGTGTACAGGTAAGAGAAACTTGGAACCATCTTAACAGGTGAGGGAACAAAATCCAGCTCCTCCTGGTCCTCATGCCTTTATTGACAAAATACCATCTTCTCATTGTTCTTCAGTAACAGCCTTGCCTAGAACCTTTGCCTTGCTCTACTTGTCTGCACATGCTGAGAATAACTTGACATTTCTTCATCCTTGACTGTCCCAGTCCAATGAATCCCTCTGTCCTCTACTTTTCTAGCTCAGCTAGAACTAGCTTTAGGTATCTAAAGCACCAACCCTATGCTATCATCATAGAAACTAACTTCAGGATGCACAGCAGAACTTTTGTGAAGAACTTACATGCTAAGAGTATAGAATGTTACTTAATCTACCTGCTTACAGCTTCAGCAATCCAAAACACAACCTGTGATTGTGTCATCTGCACAGCTTTGTCTTTCTTAGGGCTTCACAACACTCCTAACAATGGCAGTACTGGGTCTCAAAACCTGAAGATGCAGCCAACGAAGATGAGGAGAGGAGAGGAGTTTGGGCAGCACCAAAGTGGCTCACATCCTATAAAAATGCACACTGGATGCCAGAAGGAAGAACATAATCTCTGGGAACATTAGGTGGAAGGGAAGAGATCCTTCACATCTCAGTGGGGATGAGGTCTTGAACACACATTTTCAATGTAGCCAAATGCAGAGCAGTAATAATTTTTAATAAATATTCCTATAATTGAAAAGATCACCTGCAATCTTGTTTATTTATTTATTTATTTATTTATTACTGGTCCTGGGGCTTGAACTCTGGGACTGGACACTATCCCTGAGCTCGTTTTGCTCAAGGTTAGCAATTCTACCACTTGAGCCACAGTGACATTTCTGGGTATTTTTGTGTGTGATTAGTTGGAGACAAGAGTCTCCTGGACTGTTCTGCCTGGGCTGTCTTCAAACTGCAATCCTCAAATCTCAGCCTCCTAAGTATATATTATAGGTGTGAGCCACTGGTGCCTGGCCCCCAGCTATTTTTAAATTTAAAAAAATGTTGTGCAGAAAGGGAAAACTTCAGTGATCTAAAACATTCCAAAACGTGAAGAAACTCTAGAGCCCTGTGATCCCCCACTGGTGAAAAAGCAGAGTTTCCAGAACCTCCCGTATGATTAGAATTCCACTCTCCCTGGTCCTGGCATAGACTTAGCCCAGTGGAAGGAGACCCCATGTGACCCCATGAGAAATGACTTCACATCTCTGATCCTCCCAGTTCGGCCTCTCCGTCCTACGGGCAATCTAAGAAAAGTACCTGCAGAGTGAGGGTAAATGGAGGCAAGACTCTGTAGTCAGGATTAAAGAGGTCCCAAGAACAAGCAGGTGTCAGATGAATAGACCTGAAAGAGGGAGTGGCAGAAACCCAGGCATTGCCACAAGTATCTGAGAAGAGCAGATTCAATGTGGTGAAGATGAGAATCTAGCACTACCGTTCATACTTGCTTCACACCACATCTCATCAGACAGCCAGTGTTGGACAAAGGAAGCAGAAGACACAATCTCTGGAGGATGCTTCAACCCAATCTTGGAGGCCATCTCAAAGGAAGAAGAAGAACCAAGAACATTTTGGCAAATCTACAATACGTGGCCACTTTTCTCTTTTCAAGATGTGACAGCCAGGCAAATTTGTTCATCTCCATGATCTAGCTCATCCTCTTACAACCCAAAGAAGGTTGACACATCACCATCTCCACTCCACAAGTGAGGCTGGATGACCTGCCCAAATTCATGAAGGTCACAGGAGCAGAGATCGGTGCTTCTTCTACCTTTGTAGTTGAGAAAGAAGAAAGCTCAGGACTGGTTCCTATTTTCAGGATCAACTGGGACCAAAGAACTAGAAAGATTCTTCTGAAAGGTTCTACATGGAATGCAACCTCTTAATAAGCCATAATCAAAGCCTGACTTGGGAGGGAAGGACAGAGATGGCCTTGGATATGGTAAGAAAAGTACAAGACATGAGCTCAGCCCTAGGCAGGGAGAAGATAAGGCAGATAACGGCTCACGCTGGGCCCCAGTGTCTCTGACTCTACCAAGAGAAGAGTTGAAGTGGTTGCACTCAGCCCCTTTGGCCTCTCCAGGTCCAGAAAAGCTGCTTTGCTTCAGAGCTGGCTGATAGTGGTGCATTTTGTAGTCTGAGTCCAGAGAAACAGAACCAACCTTGGAGCCAAAGGCAGAAAGTATGCCAAGGGTGTGCCTGGAAGCCAAGAGACCAAGCAGAAGGACCATCTTTGGGTCCTGACTGGGGCAGCCCTATGATCCAGGAACCACCAGCATCCTGCATGGCTGAGACTCAGTCTTCTCATCTGTCAAGTGGGAAGTGGGGCGGGGGCACCAGGTCCTACTAAACAGTGGAAGACAGACAGGAGGTCACAAGGGGAAGCAAAGAAGGGAGCGTGGCTAAATGACATGTCTAATTCAGAGCGTAGAGGAAGTTCAGGTTCTTTGTGAGACTCATCTGCTCTGGTCTCTGACCTTGCATTTACAATTGCCCTTTCTCTGCCCCCAACACATTTCTGTTCTACACCAGTCCTGAACTGCCACCCACTGTCTCTGAGCAAAGTCCTCATGGAGGCTCCCTACCACTGTCACATCTACCTCGGCCCAGGCCTGAGGGTCGGGTGCTGCCTCTGAGGCCACCTCTTGATCAAGGTCCTAGGCTTTGTCCTGGCTCTGGATTCATGTTTACAATCAGGCTCTGCCCATGGCTCCCAAGCCCTTGGTCCACTGGAGCCATTCCCCTTTTCTGCTGGGCCAGGACTAAGCAGAGATGCTTATTCCCATGTAAGTTCCTCTGAGGTCCTGGAGAGCTGTCTGTGTTTTAATCAGCAGCCATCTGAGGCACTGGATCAATGTGAGCTGACGGCTGACCCAGCCACTTTCCCTAATTGGGATCAAGTGCTCCTCAGTCTCCGGAGAAGAGGTTCCAGGGCACAAAAGACCAGTCAGGGCCAGCCTCCCAAACTCCCCGGGAGGGTGGAGGCCCAGGATCTAAAGCCAGCCTTCCCACCTATGGCCCCCTGCCCCAGCTGCTGGGAAGAACGGTGTTGCTCTGCACACACTTCTCTTTGTTCCTGGTGGTCCTTCCTTTCCCTTAGGCCTCTGCTTCGGTCTCAGGCTCTCGGCACAGACACCAAGTTAAGCCAACAAGAGCTGGGGTTCTGTCCCAACTCTGCCACTCCTGACAGGAGGCAAGTTCAGAACTTCAAGAGCCTCAGTTTTCCCATTTGCACAATAGACGTCTTTATCCCATCCTGGCAATGTGAACGAGAGTAGCAGCAAAGATGAGGATCAGCAGTGCCCAGAGTCCATTTTCAGTCTGCCGTTGACAGGTGTTACCTGTGGACTCCCCCTCCCACCACTGCTCCGCATTAATGGGGGACAATTGCAACGATGCAATTAGGAGCCGTGCTGCACCATTCGCCCTGTGTGTGGTCCACTGCTGCTCGATCTCACGCCCTTGAACTTGAAAATCTCAGATACCAGGATCAAGAAGGATGGGACAAAGGACCAAGGGAGGGATGTCTTGGTCCCAGGAGGGAGAGCTGGGATGCAGAACGTATGGAATTGCTCCCCTCTGCTGGACTGCTGGGCCCAGCTCAGACCAGGGAGAAGCTCTAGGTGAAGAGAGCCAAGGCAGCCATCCCATAATGTCCAGGCTAGGCTCAGCCTGCCCTGGTGGAAGGGCCATGTGTCCCTTGGCCTGACACCCCCATGTTACCCATGCGACCAGAGCCACAGTGCTGGGGATGGGCCACCACTCTCTTATGTTTGTCATAAAACAGACATGGGGGGGGGGTCTCTGAGTATTGCCGCTGGGGACTGAAGGAAAAATCTTTGCATTCACTTCAGGAGACACTGGGTGGGACAAAACTCATTTCCTGTTTAGATTAAAATACTGGAAATGGACCCTGGCAACTAGGGGCAAGAGGGGCTGAGGGGAGAGGTAAGTCTGGGAGAGATGGAGGAGAACAATGGAAGAGGTGACCAAGGTCCAGATGCTGACATGTTGAATGGAAACCCATTTGTACAACTACTTAAAAAGAATAAAAACACAATTCTTAAGCCAGGTACCAATGGCCCATACCTATAATCCTAACTTCTCAGGAGGGGGAGATCTAAGGATCATGGTTTGAAGGCAGCCTAGGCAGGAAATCTGTGAAACTCTTATCTCCAATTAAGCACTAAAAAAGCTGGGAGTGTTGCTGTGGCTGTAGTGGTAGAGAACTGACCTTGAGCATAAAAGCTCAGGGATAGCATCTAGGCCTCAAGTTCAAGTCAGGACCAGAACAACAACAGCAACAAGATTCTTATCTGATCTTAAAAAAAATAATAACGAAACAGTGAAACAGGGACACAGGATGACCCATTGCAACAATAATACCCACAGGACAGTATATTAGAAACAAACTTTACAACTTTGGGAGGGGGAGGAGTGTGAGAGATGGGGGAGGGAAAAGATAGTAGAACAACAACAAGGGAAGGGGAAACAATGATGGACAAGTAATGTACTCATTACCTTACTCATGTAACTGTAATCATTCTGTACGATATCTTTACAATTAAAAAAAAGAAACCACCGGGATCCCAGGAAGAAACAGTTACTCTTGAGACCCAGGGCTAAGGACAAGAAGGACAGCTAAGCAGGACTGGAACCCTAGGGGACCATTTGTTAAACCAGGAGAGAACCAGAGCTACAGAATCCAGTCTCTGGTTCTCTCCCAGGGGCCTGGGTTCAAAACCAGACACTGTCTCAATGTGCTTCAACCAAGTTACATGCTGTGACTCTATAGACAGGTCACTGTCCTTCTCCACACCTATGACTTTACCCGTCAGCAGGGCTGACTACAAACCCTGGTGAAAAAAATCTAGAACTTTTGCTGGCATTCAAGAAGCCCAGTGTGAGTTGTTATTCTTATTACAATACAACCTGCAGCTCTGTCAGCCTCGGCTTCCTGTAGTGTCAGGTAGAAACAAGAAAACCCTGGGAGAGGAGAGAGCAGGTAAACAAACACACAGGACAGCCAGGCATGGGCTGAGAGAGTACCAGGTTGTCAATAATGGGTAGAAATGAGATTTCTGTTACAGAAAAACCAGGTGTCCATCTTCTAACACTTCAACTCCCCTAACTTTTCAGGGTTGGAAGCAATCAACCTGGAAATGCTTCTTTCAGTAAAAAGAGAGGCACAACCGGATGTGGGTGGGTTACATCCCTGTGCGATTGACGCCACTTCTCACCATTTATCTAGCAGGAGGCAATTTCTGTAGATGTGAGGATGCCCCTGAGCAGATGACTGGAGAATGGACCCCAGTTGCTTGTCCAGCTTCGCCAGTTGGCTGCTGGTCTCTTCCCACTTCTTTTCTTTTTATGGTTTTTGCAAATTCTTTATTGTGATTAAGTGATCACATAATTTCACAATTTTACAGTATTGTGGGATAGTGGTGCTTAGTTAAATTCACACACACATTCTAACTTTCATGGGGCAAATTGTCTATCATGGTCTATAAAGTTTCTGAGTTCTATGAGCTTTGACAATACAGTTATTTCTTCCACATCGGGTGATGTGTACATTCCTTTCCTTTTGCATCGTGTCAGCTGTTCCCTCTTTCCCACTCATTCCCTTAGCAAAGTGGGTAATCATGGAGTCATCGGACCATAGCTGGGAAATGAGAACGTTTTCCCATCAACCTGCAGGAGCCTGCGCAGGTTCGAGTCCCTCGATGGCTGGGCAATCCAGGGCCAGTAAGTATCTAATCCCTTTGGCTTTCCATATTCTTAAAGCAGCACTAACAGAATGAGAGTCCAACACCGTGTCAGATGCAAAAACCGAACACAAGTTCTGCTGGTCCTTCCGCTATAATTTAGAAGATGGTGACCCGGCTTGGAATGCAAGGGACATGGGATGTTAACTCAGACAAGTCACCCCACAGGCCGAAGCCTTGTATTGCATGTCTATAAAATAGGTATGAATCAGTTGTTTGTGTCCTGCTATTCATATTCTGCTTGCTTCCAGAAGGATTTGAGACAGCTTGTAATCAGATGCTGTGAAAATAGACCGAGAAAATCAAAGACCAGGAGGAAGGAGGAGGAAGAGGCAAATATACCAGCCACATGGACCAACATAGTTTCTGTGGTTAATCTGACCCTTTTTGCCTTGGATCCCAGGAAGCTCAAGGCTAAATTTGTTATTCCGGAGTTACACAATCTGGACAATTACCTGTTCGAAGAAAATCTACTCTTACCAGTTGTTAAAGAGAGACACACTTCTTCCCAGAATTTAACTCTAAAAATAATCAACAAAGGTACCAAACCTCTGCGGGAGGGGAAGTTCTATAAATATTAGTTTTTACATAGATTCTCTCTGTAACTATTTATTGAGCAAGATGCTAAGTGTTAAAGAATGTTAAGGGCACAGGATACAGGATATAGATTTCGGTGGAAGGAAATTCTTACGATATAATAACTCCAAAAAAAAAGACCAAAAGAAAAAGGACAAGATATTTTTTAACTATTAATCCAGGACTGACAGGGTGTGAGTGGGGAGATTCATGCCACATGAATCTTAGTAAAAGCACAATTTAGCACAGAACAAAAGGGCAAGAAAACAGCACCCCTGTTAACATTTGAGGAAAGACAAAAGTCTAGGCAGAGGGAAGTACAAATGGCCTGGGGCAGAATAATCACAAGGAAGGAACCTTGGGCACTTAGGGGGAATGAAAGAAGGTGGAAAAGCATAAGACTTGAGGAAGACTAGCACTAGAGGAGAGGTGGCAGGTGAGCTGAAGACAGGTCCCTGTAGCAAGCAGTTCCTACCCTGGGCTACCCATTCAAGCCACTTAGGGAGGTTCACAAAGGATGCCCATGTGGCCCATCCCAAGACATGATGGTGAATCCCAGGCCACAGTCTGTTTCAGTACTCTTCCTCCATCCCCCACCCCACAAGTAAGAAAGGAACTCTCGGGGGAAGGGGCTCAGCCCTCAGACCTGCTGAGACAAGAATAGAAGAGGTAACAGAGCACCCAATGGACAGCAGGGGTACCTGGACAAATATTCTTTCTGGGATCTGTCTCTCTAAACAGCTAAATCAGTGAGTTAGCACCACTCAGATGGCTGGAGTTCATAGGTTCCCAGAAAACAAATGTTACCTAAACCCAGGGATGTGGCCCCAAGTTGACCCATCCAAAGGGAACCCAGAGTTCC
This sequence comes from Dipodomys ordii, assembly GCF_000151885.1. Taxonomy (NCBI): domain Eukaryota; kingdom Metazoa; phylum Chordata; class Mammalia; order Rodentia; family Heteromyidae; genus Dipodomys; species Dipodomys ordii. The sequence continues at coordinate 6,348,304 of NW_012267322.1, read as the reverse complement.
CTGGGCATCCCAGCCCTGTCTGGGTGATGAGCTGGAGAACAATACAGATGAGGAAGTGGGGTCCAGTGGTCGGAGGTATGGATATAGTGGCTCACACTTGTAATCCTGGCTATTTGGCAGGGTCATGCTTGAAAATCAGAAGTAAATGTTGCCAATGTCTCTATCTTCTTCAATTAAAAACTGAACTTGGTGACAGTGGTGTGCCTGCCATCTAGCTACAGGAGGAGTGTAAACAGGAGGATGGCAGTATATATATGCCCCCACTCTAAAACAAGAGAATATTGGAAAAATAGCTAAAGTATAAAGGGCTAGAGGCTTGGCTCAAGTTGTAGAGGACCTGTGTGGCAAGCTCAAGGCCTTGAATTCATATCACAGATTTACAAAATAATTAAAATACAGAAGAAGAGGAAGAAGAAGGAGGAGGAAGAAGAGGAGGAGGAGGAGAAGGAGGAGGAGGAAGAAGAGGAGGAGGAGGAAGAGGAGGAGGAGAAAGAGGAGGAGGAAGAAGAAGAGGAGGAGGAAGAAGAAGAGGAAGAAGAAGAAGAGGAGGAGGAGGAGGAGGAGGAGGAGGGAGAGGAAGAGGAAGAGGAGGAGGAGGGAGAGGAAGAGGAAGAGGAGGAGGAAGAGGAAGAAGAAGAGAGGAGGACGAGGAGGAGGAGGAGGAAGGGGGGAGGGTGAGGAGGAGGGGGTATGGGGGAGGGAAGAGAGAGAGAGAGAGTATAAGAGGACTTGGAAACTTCCAAGAAAGTAACTTTAAGGCCCAAGGGCCAGCATCCAGGGCACTGAGAGGAAGGACAAGGGATTGCTAAGCTGGAGGCAGGCAGTGGCAGCTGTACCCACCACCAGTACATGCTTGGCAGGTAGACCTGCTCCTACGAGCAGGATTTATGACAAGAGTAGTCATCAGGGCTGGTGGAAAGCATGCAGTTTCCTTACCTGGATCATTCTTAAGCCACTTGAATTTGTCTGGGGTCATGTGAGTGGCTTTGGCCAATGAGCTGTGAGCAAAAGTGACATGTGCCTTGAAAGGGCCGTGTTGAGACAGTCCACCTCTACAAGGTACAGCTGGCATTGTGGACCCCCAAAGGGGCTCAGCTGAACAGACCATCCACCCTACCCTGCAGAGAACATGCCAGAGAAAATGAAGTCCCCTTAACTGATGGATGCTCTGAGCTTGGGACTTGGGGATACTTGTTAGTGCAGCCTAACAGAGCCCGGCCTGACTGATGCTGACTCCTCACGGGCCCCAGCCTAGAGGATTTCCCAATTTCCACTAGTTATATCTGGAGTCTTCTTAGCTTTGCTCACAGTGGCAGGACTCCAGTCTCCCTAGGCAGCTAAGTTCTGGGCCTTTCACAGTTTCCGGAATAAAAACAGGTCAGCAGAGAGATCTACGTGGCCTGCGCCCTGCAGGCTGGCCAGCTTGGGCTCCGTGCCCCCACCCTAGCTGTGGGCTCATTAGATGAAAGCGCTATCACCTGTCAGACAAACTGCTAGAACTGTGATAAATTAATGATCAAATGGTACAGTCAGCACAGCTACTGTACCGCCTCGGCTAGTTACAAGCCGGCCGGGTGCTTAAAAAATGCAACTGGCATTAAAAAAAAATCAGGCGTTAAAGGAAAATGTCACCCGGCTTTTCAAAAAGGATCTGTTTTAAAATGACCACAGACGGCTCAGTTTCAGAGTCTTTATTTGATTCCTGTTCTTTGTATTTTGTTTTATTGCTCACAAGACGGGGAGGGGGTGGAGTGAGGAATGGGCAGAAGGAAGGTTGGAATTTCAGATTATTTTCACCAGCCTCTGCCTATGTTGGGTGTCTCACATAGGATTTGTCCCCTCTCAACAGATGCAGAGACACACAGCCTAGGGCCTGGCATCAGGGAGCAGAAATTGCTTGTGGAAAAACAGTAGTTATGTGTTTTTCTTTTTTTTTTCTTTTTCTTTTTTTTGTCGGTCATGGGGCTTGAACTCTGGGCCTGGGTGCTGTCCCTCAGCTCTTCAGCTCAAGGTGAGTGCTCTACTGCTTGAGCCACAGCGACACTTCCAGTTTTCTAGTCGTTTATTGGAGATAAGAGTCTCACTGAATTACCTTGCTCATGTAATTGTAACCCCTCCGTACAGTATTTTCACAATTAAAAAAAAAAACTTATTAATGATAAAAGAGTCTCACGTACTTTCCTGCCCTGGCTGGCTTTGAACCGTGATCCTCCAGATCTCAGCCTCCTGAGTAGCTAGGATTACAGGTGTGAACCACTGGTGCCCGGTATTATGGGGGTTTTTATACTGAGATATTTGAGGGTGTGTGTGTGTGAGTGTGTGTGTGTGTGTGTGTGTGTGAACTAGGCCTTGAACTCAAGGCCTGGGTACTGTCCTTCAGTTTTATTGCTCTAGGTTGGAGCAGTATCACTTGAGCCACAGCTCTACTTTCAACTCTTTTGGTGGTGAATTAGAAATGAAAGTCTCACAAACTTTTCTACCCAGATCCTCAGAGCTCAGCTTCCTGAGTATCTAGGATTACAGGTGTGAGCCACAAGTGTCCATCCATCTTTGGTTTCTTATCCCATTTATTCATCATGAATATGCTGCTATCTCCCTGGACAGTAATAACTACCTTTATCTGCTAAGACAACTACTGCTCCTAAAGGTGGTTAATGAGCATTCTCAAGGCGGCTGACTGGACATGTCACAGGCACCGATTGTGTAATTAACACAGTAGCTGGGTGGTAATGGACACACTGATGACAAATACGACAATAGTACATCTGCCAGTTTAGAGAACAGGGAAAATCAGAGGCTATGCCACTTACCTACCAACACACAGCTAATTAGTGGTAAGAGAAAGAGATAGCAGAGTTGTTTGTGGCTCTGGGGACTCTGGGAGCTCATCCTCCAGGATCTATAGGAATACTGGGCTTCACAGCCCAGGCCAAAGCTGATCTCTTTGCCATGGTGGATACTTGTTACATAAATGTATAGATTCCCTCCGTGAGCGTGGCAGCCCCTCCCAGCCCTTCCACCTACGGTTTTATGAGCTTAATTTATTCTTTTTAATATAAAATCTCATTACCTGAGCATGAAGTGAAGCTACATCCACTTCATCTTTGATATAAGAACAGAGAGAAACCTAAATCAAACCTTTCAATAAAGTCCATAATCAAGCTGTACTCCCCACTTACTTCTCCAATTTCTAAACAAAATTAAGTGGGAATACCTAGAGGAAAGCTGGTGGGAGGAGAAGGGGGTGCCAGGGAAAGATGGGGTACAAGACACCCCCCAATCCTCGAGGAGTCTTAAATTACTCAGAAAAGAAGAAACGCTGCCTGAGACTAAACCCTGCTTTGCTGGGGGCTCCGGGGTGCAGGTTTGGAGAGGTGAGTGAATGAAGTCAGCTCCAGCCTGTGTGCGCCTGGCATTGATCTCAAAACGCCATTTGCCTGCCCTTGATGTATATTTGAAGACATTTCCCATCCAGTGTTAATTTTCATAAAGGGGGAATTGATGATCAGTTTAGAGAAACACAGTTAAGGGTTTTTATTCCCCAGGAGCCTGACGTGGGCATGCAGGCCGAGGGGGGTGTCTGCAGGCTCTCAATGCGGGGCTGGGGAAGAAGGAACTTAAGGCCCCAGTCTATGTGGGCCTGGAGGCTCCTCTCCAGGACACCGCCTGCCCACTATGCTTGCTCAAGAGGGTCAAGCCAGGCTCCCACTGGTCTGGAGCTGCATAAAGCCCATCAGTGTGGTGAAAGAATGGAAGGGACACTCCCCTACCCCTACCCCCGCCCTGAGGACACAACTAATGCCCTCCAGAAGACACAGCTGGCCAGGTGGATGTCAGCCTTGCTGCTTGCCAGCCAGGTGAACTTGAAAAATCATGTCAGTGCTCTGGATCTCCCTCAGTATACCCACTTTAGCGCTATGCACAGAAAACAAACTGAGGGAAAGTGTCTGGTCTATATCAACAGGTAAAGGACAGGATCAAGCCTGAGTGTCCAGCCAGGAGCCAGTGGCTCACACCTGTAATCCTAGCAATCAGGAGACTGAGATCTGAGAATCAGGGTTCAAAGCCAACCAGGGCAGGAAAGTCCATGAGACTCTTATCTCCAATTAACCATCAGGAAACCATAACTGTGGCTCAAGTGGTTGAATGCTAACCTTGAGAAACAAACAAACAAACAGGACAATGCCCAAACCCAGATCTGGGTCCTTGCTTTCTTTTCTTTTTTTAAAATTATTTTCAGTGTTCTTTATTTTTTAACTTTTATTGCTATAATTTTATTGTTATTTTAAACATGATATACAGAGATATGTCCTTTCTAATGGTAAAATAATTAGCAAAAAAATATATTTACTATTTCTACCCTTGATTCAATAGTTTTCTGTATCTTCTGTTGAAACCAGAAGGTACCAAATGTTTTTCTATGACTTTGCTAACTAAAGGCTAATAATCTCTAGCAAGATTTGTTCCTACTGCTTTCACGACAGCGTTTCTCCTTTTTTTTTTTGAATTGGCTATTGCTTTATGTTACAGATTTCTTAGATTCCATCAATATCTGTAATTCCTCTCCATTCAGTTCTCTTCAGCAGATCACTTCCTTTGGGTCCTAGTCAAAGCCCTCCTCTTCCAGGAAGCCTTCCTTAATTACAGATAATGAATGTGCAATCCTCAGGCCTTTACTTCCTCCCACCTAACTGCACAATCAGTATAGCACTGTTAACACCTAGCCTAGTGCCAAACCCTGGCTCTGTATGGACATATAATACACACACACACACACACACACACACACACACACACACACACTGGGCAGCTCTTGGTATCTCATGCATATAACCTTAGCTACTTGGGAGGCCAAAGTGGGAGGATTGCTGTTTGGGGGTCAGCCCTGGAGTAAAGTTAGTGCATGCTCTATCTGAAAAACAAGCTAAAAACGAAAGAGCTGTGGTTATAGTTCAAATGGTAGAGCAGTTACCTGGCAAGCACAAAGCCCCAAGTTCAAACAACAACAAAAACAAACAAGTTCATATTTGTTCCGCATAATGTGTGTTTTGGAGTTAAGAGCTAAGAAGAGTGTCTCTACATGGCAAAGACCAATACCATCTCTGTCCTCTAGGAGAATCCACCCTGGGCCGGCAGGGGAGGGGAGGGGTGAGAGAAGGTGGAGGGAGGCCGTGGCACACACATATGTCACACATAGGGCCCCTTTAATTGTACTCGTACATACAAACAGAAATGCAACTATATTAGAGAAGAGCAGCGCTGACAATTTCCAGAGACAAAGATACTGTGTAAGCTGCGTTGGAATCCATCCCAGACCACGAGCAGCCCCTCAAAAGACCCTCTGAGCCAGGTGCTAGTGGCTCATACCTGTAATCCTAGCCACTCAGGAGGCTGAGGCCTGAGGATGGCAGTTCAAAGCCAGCCCAAGTGGGAAAGTCTCTGAGACTCTTATCTCCAATAAACTACTCAGTAAAAGCCAGAAGTGGCACTGCACCTCAAGTGGTAGAGAACTGCTAACCTTGAGCAAAAGAAGCTCAGGATCAGCACCCAAGCCCAGAGTTCAAGCCCCGAGATTGGCAAAAAAAAAAAAAAAAGACCTCCTGGCACTGAGGTATGACAAATTATTACACAGGATTCTAGATATTCACCTGCAGTGAGACCAGAAAAGGATTACCTTAGAAGAGAATCACAAAAGTGCAATACCCAAGTGTCTCTTCACATTTTATATAAAATTATATATATACTAAAACAAACTCTTAAGATATGGAAACAAGACTCCTTTATTTTTTTTCTTTTTTCTGATGATTCTGTATTCTTAACCTTATATGCAAGGTATTCATGTGTATATCTTTGGGAGGGGGAGAGGAGAGCACAGAACACAAGGAAAAAGGGTGAAAAGGTGCAACAGTAGAGCACACTGGACATTGAAGAACATGAACTATAGAACTCGTAGGGGAGACAGGAGAGAGGGGATGGGAGAGAACGTGGGAATAGTTGACACTGTATAGAAGAAAATGGACTTATTACCTGACTCATGTAAACAGAACCCCTCTGTGCATCATTCTATAATAACAATAAAGTAAATTTCTTTTAAAAAACAACAACCCTGTTTTCTCTTTTTTTTTCTCATTTGCAATATGGGTCTGACCCCAGGTAGACCCGATCAGTTCTGTGAGGACTCAGAGCTGATAGATCAGAAGTGTTCCATGAACAGCTCATTGCATGTGCTCTGTTAATGGGAGTCCCCTCTTCCAGTACTAGAGACAGAACACACATACAAGCCCTCTACCTACCACTTGAGCCAGTCCTTTGGCTGTGAATGTGTTTTTCAGATATGCCTTGTGCTTTTGCAAGGGCCAGCCTAGAACCTCTATCTTCCTCTACCTCTCAAGTAGCTGAGACTACAGATGTGTACTGCCTCATACTCTTTTTTATTTTTTTGAGATAGGGTCTTACTCATTTTCCGGTTCAGATTGGTCTTGAATCTCAATCATCCAATCTCCACCTTTGAAGTAGCCAGGATTACAGGCATTGCCCACAGCCCCCCCCAAATGTGCACTCTTAATGGTCACTTTCATTATTACCATTACATAACTTGCTCTTTTGTGCAGCTAAAACGTTATATACCCTTGATTCTGAGATCTGTCTGCAGAATATCAAGATAGCAAATTTCTTTCTTTTTCCCAGAACAGTATCCCAAGGGAAGACAAATCTTAAATTGTAAGACTGGTGTCAATGAAGTCAAATCACCCACAGTTATGATATTAAGTAAGACTCTTTGGGGGTACTCAATGCTATTTCCTGAAATGCTTCAACCCTCAGAGAACCACAGAAGATGAGATAATGACATTGTAATCTTGAGGACACAGAAAAGGTATAAACCATTAATCATGGGCATCTTCAGGAAGGACTGAAGAGCTACACTGGGAAGTTGCTGACTCTGTGCTTGGAACCATAGCTCCTCTCCAACCAGTGATATGACAATGTCCCTCTCTCATTCTGCGACCAAAGAGCCCCTCCCTGGCCCAGAAGCAATCTGAGAAACTTAATGGGCCACTTCAGATAGGAAGAAAATGAACAGTATGACAAATGCAGACCAGCAGCCTCAGGAAGCTGCCAGCGATTGAAACCAATCAAATGTGCTCTTCCATGATGAAAATTCCATCCCTGGGGGTACTCTTCCCCCGCCCTCACCTGTGCTCATTCCTGGCAGGCCAGGCCCATGGTAGCAGCCTTTGAAGTACAGCTGGCTGCCTCCAGTCTCCATTTGTTCAGTGCTTTCACCAGCCCATGCAGTGAGAGCCATTATGATTTTTTTTTTTTTGCCCTGGGAGAGAAAAGCAAAAATCTAAAGCAGCTCTACTCCTAGAAGAGTTTATAAAAAAAAATATCACAAAAGTAGGAAAATGGGGTTAAGGGCATTCATTCCCTTTAGCCACTTGTAGCAGCAACAGGAAGAATTTCCTGGGCACTTCAAGCAGAAAGGTAGAGGTAGGGAAGTTGGGCGTGGAGGGTGGGGAGCATGCTGGTGAGAGCAGGAGACAGGATCCAAAAGGTGGTCACCTACTCAAAGCCACAGGTCTGCAACCTTCACAGTGCATACTCTGGGGACTTGCTAATGAGCAGACTCTGGGTTAGCTGGCCTGGGCTGGGGTCTGAGTTTCTGCATCTCCAGCAAGATCCAAGGTGGTCATGGCAAGTATTACACTGAGAGAAACAAGGCCTATAGGACGAGGTTGGGTGCTGCAGGCTCATTTACCCAGGCCTCTGGACACGTACTATCCCAGGTGTGTCCATGAAGGTCTGAAGGTGTTTGGGGATGCATTTAACATCTGGATCTGTAGACTCAATCAATTAGGTTGCCCTCTGTACTATAAGTGGGCCTTGTCTAATCCGTGAGAGGCCTGAATAGAACAAAAGGCTGACCTTCCTGCTCCTACCTGAGTTTGTTAACACTGGGAGAGTGGCTTTTTTTCTGACATTGGATGTGGATGGAAACATTAGCTCTCCTGGGTCTCAGGCCTTGAGATTCAGACTGGAACTGTTATTGCTATTAGACAGAGAGTTAGAAAACCCCATGGCTGAACACAACTTGCATGTTGACAAAGCCTCGCATTCTGAACTGCTGGTGGTAACGGAATGGCTCGTGATGCACACCATGGCCCTGAGGATCTGTAGCCCCCACAGCTGTAGAAAATGACAGCCCTGGTCTGACCATCCAGTCAAGAATTTCCTCCTTACAGGACAGAATAGGAGAAATAGGTCTCCTTGGCACAGGTCGAAATTTTCTTTTTTTTTAAATTTTTTTGGGGGTCCGGTTGTGGGGCTTGAACTCTGGATCTGGGCA
>NW_012267322.1:6306464-6339182 GCF_000151885.1 Dipodomys ordii | reverse complement strand
AGAAATGCAAATCAAAACAACATTGAGATACCACCTCACCCCAGTTAGAATGGTTATAATCAAGAACTCTAATAACAACAGATGCTGGAGGGGATATGGCCAAAAGGGAACACTACTGGTAGGTGGGAGTGTAAACTTGTTCAACCACTTTGGAAAGTAGTATGGAGGTTCCTCAAAAGACTCCACATAAGCCGGGCGCCGGTGGCTCACGCCTGTAATCCTAGCTACTCAAGAGGCTGACATCTGAAGATCACAGTTCAAAGCCAGCCCTGGCAGGAAATCGGTGAAAATCTTATCTCCAATAAACCACCAGAAAATTGAAAGTGGTGCTGTAGTTCAAGTGGTAGAGTGCTAGCCTTGAGCTGAAGAGCTGAAGAGCTGAGGGACAGTGCTGAGGCCCAGAGTTCAAGGCCCACAACTGACAAAAAAAAAAAAAAAGACTCCACATAGAACTCCTCTATGACCCAGCAATCCCACTTTTGGGTATTTACCTGAATGATCACAAACAAGACCTTACTAAAGCTACCAGCACAACTATGTTTATCACAGCATTATTTACCATAGCTAAGATATGGAACCAACCCAGATGCCACTCAGTAGATGAATGGATCAAGAAAATGTGGTATCTATACACAATGGAATTCTATGCCTCCATCAGAAAAAATGACATTGCCCCATTTTTTAGGAAATGGAATGGTGTGGAAAAAATTATATTAAGTGAAGTAAGCCAGGCCCAAAGAAACATAGGTCCCATGGTTTCCCTTATTTGCAATATCTAGTATAAGTCTGAGACAAGCAGAAAAGGTCAGATAAGATGATGTTAAAAAACAAAGATGATATTCAGTGAAATAAACCCCAAGATAAGGACACGAGTGGTTTTTTCTTTCTTGCTATTGTTTCTAATGTATTTATAAGGTACCACATGATATTTTTGTTGCTTTGTATGTCCCTCCCCCATGGTATAACCCTTGTTTTCACTGTATTTGATGTTGGTATAATTTGCAGAGTGGAAGAGAAAAAACAAATTGTTTAAATAGGGATACAGGTTGATCCATTGCAACAATGAAATGTACAAGACACTATTTCGAAAAAACGAACTTTACAATTCAGGCGAGGGGTGGGGGAATGTAGTTGTGGAGGTGGGAGGGAAGGGGTGGAAGGGGAAAAACAAAGGAGGAGGCAACAATGCTTGATAAGAAATGTACTCATTACCTTGCTCATGTGATCGTAACCCCTCTGTACAGCATTTTCACAATAAAAACTTATTTAAAAAAAAATAGAATTTCCCCTACCTGGTATGTGACAGAACTTGATGACATACAATCTAATTTTCTAGGCTGATCATTCTTAGGGACACAAATTCCAATCAAAGCCTGAGGTCTAAGAGCCTCTTCACACCCCTGCACAGCTCCGTCTTGAGTCTTCCCCCTCCCATTTGGAGAGTATAACTTTGCTCTGTATCAATAGACTGCTCCCACTTAAGTCTCCTCTCTGTCTTCCCTTGAATTCTTTCCCTCTGGAGACAAAGAACGTTCTGGCCCCTGGACCTGGTGTCTGGAATCCAGTAACAGGACGGCAGAAGCAGCTCTCTGAGATGAGCGGTTTGTCCTGTACAGATGCGTAGGCTTCATCATGTCATATCATAGATCTCTTTCTATAACAAACCTATATCCCAGTGACCTTGACTGACACACTGACCTGTCAAGAAATTTCTCTCACTTCTATTTTACACATATTTTCATCTTAAGCCAAGGGCCAGTAAAAAAAATACCTTATCCTCACCCCAGAGATAAACCATCCACTAAGGAAGCCCATTAAGTCATGTATAGCTACTGACAGCTTCAAAGAAGGCAACTTATCCATTGATGGATGCTACAAATAAAAAGAACACATCGCATTTTGAAGGCTCTATAAGAAAGGAGAAAGTTTTTTTTTAAGTCAATAATATATTGTATTGATTACCTGTTAACATTGTAATAATTCTGACACCTTTGGATTAAATGGAATATTTTATTAAAGTTAATGTTAGTTATTTTTTGTTTCCTTCCTAATACAATTACTGGAATCTATTAAATTACGCATGTAACTTATGTTTCTATTTCTATTAAGCAGGGCTACTCTAGAAACTGCAGGTACCATGTTTGAGAATTTGAGTTCCCTCAAGACAGTTCCGTTATAAGATACATCTCAGGGACCAAAATAACATAAAGAAAAAATAAGATATATCTTCGAGCTCTAGAGTGTGATCAGCTATGGCCAGTGGACCCAGTCCAGCCTGACACCTGTTTTGGTAAATAAAGCTTTATTGGAAACATTGCTGCACTTACTCATTTGTATGCATTATGACTGACCTCATGCCCTGCCTTGGGGTTGAATGAGTGAAACAGTGACCACCTAGCCTGCAGAGCTTAGAAAATTTAAAATCTAGGTCTGCCACACCCTGGTTATAGACAGAACACCTGCAGTAAACAGAGAGGCTGTCATTCACCACATCAGCAAGGATGACATGGCTATGAAACTGTGGCCCTGAGCCTTGCTTCCCTGGTCTGTACAAGGGGATTATTGCAAGAACCACTTGCTGGAGGCCCATTAGGATGGCATAGAGAGCTGGATGAGCTGCCTGTAGAGTTTCAGGCATCTAGAGGAAATGTGATAGCCCATGTGGGCTGTTTGTTTAGCTGTGTTGGGGCCCTGCCTTTTGCCATCACTGGCCCTTGCAGGGTCATCTCCAGGTAAGGTCTCCTCACCCAGACGATGGACTCCCTAGGTGCAGAAGAGCGTGTGTCCTTCTGTTCCTCTGCCCCAGTGCCCAGTAGAGGGCTGACATTGGGTTGGTCCCTTTGCATCCCAAATCTTCACTCTTGCTCTGGCTTCTCCAGGAGCAAAGATAAGAGTTGTGGGTTCCAAGAGCCCACCCCAGCTCTGGGCTGCCCTTGGGCCTGAGGGTCCAGTGGTCCAGGCCCCAGTTGGGCCAAGGGTGTCTGGGCCCTGAGTGGCAGGGAGGCTGAGGATCCACTGGGCTCCATGATTTCCAAGCCCGCTTTCTCCTTGCAGGCTGCATCCAGATGTGAAGGAAGCGTATTTTTAGCCCCTGTTGATCTCTCTAGGCCAGAAACCATCATTACCTGGGTGTAAAAAGGCAGCTGCCTCCTGGTCCCTCTGGCCCATGGGTGCCCGGCAAATTGCTCCCAGCCACCAGGCAGGGAAACCAAAATAACTTCCCTTGAGACAGACGCTCCAGGGCCAGCCCCGCCGAGACTCTGGGAAAAGGGCTAACTTTGACTCTTTCTAACATTACCCTCAGCTTTTCTGGTCTCTTTTGAAGCTAAGCTGAAGGCAGCCTCTAATTGGTCTGTCTGCAGCTGGGCAGGGGTGAAGGGGCCTTTGCCAAGGTCAGACGGAGGGGATGCGTAGTATTCTGGGAAACCTGGCTGCCCTGGTCTCTGGGCACATGAAGGAATATTGAGGTTTGCCTAACACTAAAGCAAACATGAGTGCTATAGGGGTCATGTCTTGTCCCCACAAGCTAAGCGTCTCCCACCCCTCTAATAGTGCGTACATAAATACCTGCTCCCTTGAGTAGACAGCTGAATGGATGGACGACTCGCCTCCTACTTGTAGGCCCCTCCCTAAATCATAATGCAGGTCACTGACTGCATAATTGAGAGGCCTATCTCATGATGTACTGGTAGCTGTCTAACAACCAGTTTTCTGAGGTGAGACAAAGGGAGGAAGCCCTTATTTGTGGCATTGCTGATTCTCCGGGTGTAAATCTTACCATGGTGGGCTGATCTCAAAGCACCACACTGACCAAATAGAGTTGGAGAAAGACAAGAACTATCCATCGGTTCTCACCGGGCTGTCACCTGTCGGTCCCTGTTCACCAATAGCTCTGTCTCTATCATTTGTTGCTCTGGATCTTAGGATGAGTTCATTAAATTCTCTATGCATTTTTGTAGGCCAGGACCAATAACAGTACCTACTTTTTCAAATGTTTGTGTGATTTAATTGTATGGAAAACACAGCATTCTGCCGGGCACCTACTAAGCAACCAGTACATGTTGGGTGTAATTAGTGTCATGATGATGACTGTTATTATTAAGTTTGTAACTGAGTTGGAGGACCACACTCCTATTTGAGTACACTTGATACGCACACTCCCGCATGGCACAGAACCACAAAGGTCAGACTAGGAGAGGTAAGTGTCAGGTGGGGCAGGCCTAGAAGGCCCCCTGGAAGAAGTAAGGTACAAACCAAGGACTGGATGCCTGGACTGAGATAGCAGAGGATGAACGGGCTTTGAAGGCTGGAGGAACACGAAGAGTAAGGTCTGGAGGTGGGAATGTGTGGACTATGAATGCAGATCACATAGGCACAGGGGGATTAGGAGGACAAAAACTTCAGCATGGCTGGACTGTAATCCTAACTATTCAGGAGGCTGAGATCTGAGGATCGCAGTTCAAAGCCAGCCCAGGCAGGAAAGGCCATGCAACTTTCATCTCCAAGTAACCACCAGAAAACTGGAAGTATAATTTTGACTCAAAGTGGTAGAGAGCTAGCCTTGAGTAAAAGAGCTCAGAGACGGCCCCCAAGCCCTGAGTTCAAGCTCCACAACTGGAAAAAAAAAATCTCAGCACTGAGAGAGATGGGTATGACACTCAGCTGGCTGGGGTGCCACAGAGACATAGCCAAGCCCCCTGGGCCCCTGAAACCACCCTGGGACACAATTGCAGTACTGGGGGAGTCCAGTCTCAGCTCCTTATGGTTTTCAGGGCTCCTGTGACCAGTAGCTGCCAGGCAGCTACCCCAAAAGCTGGGGTTCCAGCTGCACCACCCTCCCAGCCCACCCCCTGCCCCAGTGCAGCCCCAAGGCCCTGGTAATTCTGAAGGATAATTATTGAGTCCGCACAAAAGCCTGCCTTGTCCGTCAAGGGGGTAGGGATCGGGAATTGTCGCAGGGCCTCTGTTTAGCCAGCACTGTCTCCTCTTTGTTAACATTCCTCACTAACCCCGGCTCCTCCAGGGCTGGAGAAGAGGTTGAGGAGGCGTCACCCACAGCCTCCAGCCCTAGCCCCCTCCCTCTAGCAGGCCGCCTGGGAACCTTAGGTCGGGCTTCCTGCCTCCTAGACCTTCTGGGGACAGGAATAGAGGCTGGCAGCTGACAGGCCCAGAAATAACCCTGTTCACCTGGCAGGTGCCAGGCTCCCCATCTCAGGCAATAGCCTTAAACACCAGGGCCTTTCCCGTTACCCACTCCCCTGAAAATAGTCATTAGGTGTCACTTTCCATGGCAGCCTCTTCTTCTCACTGGGAGCAGTAGGGGTAATTACACACCTGGGCCCCCACACCACCCCGCACAGCCCCTGGGACAAATGCTACCTACAGTCCTTTCTGCACTTGGAGGCAGTTCCCACCCAGCACTTACCCTGCCGACAAATGAATGTTTTCGACTGTCCTCCGATCACATAAATAGCCTGAAATTCCTATAATTAACTACAGTAAGCTAGGCGGGGATTAAAACAAAGACGGGGCTTGTTTACTGGGATGTTCTGAAACAAGCAATTTTCAACATTACAGTGTCAACTACTGTCTTTGTCTTTGTTAAGCAAGGCGGCAGGAAAGAGAGGGCCAGCATGAATGGCGGATGAAGGGCCTGGGCTAAGAGGGGGGAAGGGGTGGCCCTTGGATGTCCAACCCCAAATCCTTTTGTCCATGGGTCATCATGGAAGATTCCAGATCCTTTCACTGCTGCTAAGGGACAGAGGAGATTAGCTATACCCAAGTTACCATGGCCCTAGGAGAGGGGTTTGAAGATCTACAGAAGGCTTTCTTCCTATGTTGGCTAAAATGTCTCCTTCAACTCAACAGAGTGCTTGAAATTTCATCATCTGGTGTTAAAGAGGGTCTGGACTTCGGAGACAACTAGGTCAAGCTCTGTTTTCTTTGTCAAGGAAAGTGAACCTCCCAAAAGGAGAATGTTGCTCAGTGAGCTGGTAATCAAACAGGACTTGAACCCAAGTATTTACATTACTATAGGGGTCAGAAAATCTGGTTCCGGGACAGTAAGACTGTTCAAAACTTTTTTAGAGGTTGGGGGGGAAAAAAAAGTAAAAGAAGAATAACGATCTACAACATCTGAAAATAACATGAAATGTAAGTGTCTACAAAAAGGTTTTATTTGCCGCATACTGTGACCCTGCTTACTATAAGCCTAGCTATTCAGGAGGCTGAGATATAGAATCAAGGTTCAAAGCTAGCCAGAGACAAAAAATCCAAGGAACTCTATCTCTAATTAATAATCAATGAGTCAATTGGGCTGGAGGTATGGCTTAAGTGGAAAAGCACCTGCTAAGCAAGCCAAGCAAGCATAAAGCCCTAAGTTCAAGCCCCAATACCAACCTGTTGTTGGGTGTTTCTGGGTGAGAGCTAATATGAAAATCAGATACGTGTGGTTCACCAGGCTAGAAATAACTTCCTGTCTGGAGCTGGGGATGTAGCTCAGTGGTAGAGCACCTGCCTAACATGTGCGAGGCTCTGAGTTTGATCCCTAATACTGCTCAAATGTCTGTGCTTATTATTGGACCTTCACAAAAATAGTTTGCAGATCCTGCACTAGTCTATGATATGTTACTCTACTGCTTCATTTAAAACAAACAGAAAACCTTGAAGCAACATTTTTTTTCTAAACCTTAGAATTATTGGATGGGACTTTTTCCTGGAAGTTTTGGGCAGACCCTCATTAATCCATGGAGCAGAGATGGGCTTGGGGTAAGCAAAACCCTGGAGGAGGCTTTGTGGGCCAGTAGGACCACTGAAAGTGCTAGGTGGAAGTA
Source organism: Dipodomys ordii (assembly GCF_000151885.1). Lineage (NCBI taxonomy): Eukaryota > Metazoa > Chordata > Mammalia > Rodentia > Heteromyidae > Dipodomys > Dipodomys ordii. The sequence goes on along the minus strand of NW_012267322.1, from coordinate 6,332,349 downwards.
GTTTCCTGCTCCCTGGGAGACCCTCCTATCCATCCTGGAGACCCACAATGGTCCATGTGATCTGTGTCACAGCCCTGAGAAGAGCTGCCTCCTCAGGAGGCCCTGAGTGAAGAAACCGCTCTGATGGGGGAGGGGACTCAGCTTAATCCTCCTGTGCTTGGAGAAGAGCTTTACTCCTTTAATATGGCCCTCCATCCCCAGATGTTAGGTTAGATTAGGCCCCAGGAGGTGCTGGGGACACTGAGGTAAATGGACAGGCTGGGTCATAACTTCCTGGAGATGGAAGTGGCGCTGTAGCTCAAGTGGTAGAGCGCTTGCTTTGAGCTGAAGAGCTGAGGGACAGCGCCCAAGCCCAGAGTTCAAGCCCCACAACCGACCAAAAAAAAAAAAACTTCCTGGAGTTTATAACCAGCAGAAGAAATTAAGACCAAAGAGGTTGAGTAGCTAAGGTTGAGGTCTACATGTCATAGGGAATTGAAATAAGATAGAGTAGGGATTAGGACTATAAGGGAGCACTATAAGGCAGTGGAGAAAAAAAGAAGGGCTCTTAAGGGATGACAGCTACACAGAGAATGGATGGATGGATGGATGGATGGATGGATGGAAAAATGAAAGAGTAAAGCTCATGCTCTCACCAGGCATTTAGCTCAGACTTGTAATCGTAGCTACAATTTGAGACCTCAGAGGTCTTTGAAACTCCATCTTCAAAATAACCAGCAAAAAGCCATTACAGAAGCATGGCTCAAGTAGTGGAGCAGCAACCAAGCAAGCTGAGAAGATGAGAATGGTGAAGGGCTCTGTGGCACAAGATGGTTTTCCTCTTCATTGAATTATTTGCTGACTGACTTTAAAACATTTGTCTAAGACACAGGAGAGACAAAGAGGTCAGCTTCCTGCCTGGTGGGGTGGTAAGCAATGCAAAACACACCTGTTTGGGGTGCTGTTATAGCCAGAGTAGCTAGTGGCAATGGTCTCTTTGAAGAGGTGACACTGAGCACTCACTTTCTCTTGGACTCTCAGCTCCAAAGCCACACGGCCTCTCCATGGGGAGCCCCACACACTCCCCCAAAGTCCCTGGGGTACTTGCCACCACTTCTGGAGGGTGGTCTTGCTCTGTCAAGCTCTGAGATGTCCCCAAACCTGAGCTATTCCCAGCCCTGAGATGTCCCCAAGCAGCTCAGGCATGCAGCTCCTACAAGCCAGCACTACCATTGGCCTGCAGCAAGTGCTTTTATATTATTTTATTTTTTATCAGCCCGAAGGCTCAATTAACAGCCTCTGACTCTGTCAGGCCCCCTCTGTCAACTGCCAGGGCTATTTTGGTGACTGTTATTTGGGCAAGGAGTGGACTAGTGGCTTGTGGGAAGGAATGAAGGAAGAAAAAATGGCTAAAAATACCAAGGCCAGGCTGAGGTAACCAAGCTCTACCCTCTTGGGGGCCTGGCCTCCTACTACTGGTAAGGACAACGTGATCTTTGGTGTCTCCTGAGCACAGACTGTTGACGGTTCAAAGCTACCCCAGCATCCTTTGGTTCTGGCTGGCATTAGTCATGATCACTATTAATAAAGAGGTCACAGAGACACCACAGAGGGCAGGCTTGAGATACAGCTAGGCCTGGGTCAAAGGCTGGTCCACTGGAATGGGTCTCACTGAGGATATAGCTTGGAGGAAGTTGCTTAGCAATGTCACCTCTCCAGGTCTCCCAACTCTTCCCGGAAGCAAGACCACCCAGGTGCCTCTGTTCCACTTCTTAGTCCCACTAGCCCAGGACCAACACCTCCAGCACCCCTGCAGTGAGGTCTCATCTTTCTCATTTGCTGACAGTCCCTGGTGGAGATGGCCCTGGGAGCAGGAACAAGAATATTTTGAGCTTTCCTCAGTCTCATCTGGATGTTAGGTGCCCTCCCCCAATGTGTTACTGGACGCCCTGAGCCTCAGGGCTTTGGTTCTTACCTCTTATAAACAGCTCGGGGAGACACTCCATGGCTCCTACCTGTTGGGAGTTCTATCTAGGCAGGATCTCAAGGTCAAGGCCAGCAGCCTGTATCTGTACCCAGGGAATATATAAGCATCAGAAGAGGGAGCTGAAGCTAAACCATTTGATGCTGGTGTTGAGGCATTCATTCATTCACCTCATTCGCCCATTGGTTCCTTTGTTTATTTATCCCATAACTTCTCTGAGTAAGCAGAGCTTATGTGGAAGCTCTGCATATGACACAATACAACAATGAGCGAATCAAAGTCCTAAGCACCCAGGAAGAGGCAGACAGTGCACCAAGACATTAATCGCATGATTTGGAAGTGATGAGGGCCATGAAGAATGAAGAAAAAAAAAAAGGTTGGGAGGAAAGGGAAAAGAGGGAGAGGAGGCAAGGGTGATGAGGAAAGATGATGTGGGACCCAGGTCTTAAGGAGGTGACAATATGAGCCAATCAGTCCCTAGGGGGAGCCAAGAGTTGAAAGTAGAATGGACAGGATGAGAGGAAAGGAGACCACCCCGATTGGGGACCAGGAACAAGAAGACTATTTTGAGACTAGCCTCTGTCACCCCTGGATGTTAGGTGACCTCCAATCTTCTGTCCCTGACCCCTCTTGCCCATCCTGGTACCCTGTTCTGACATCCTGGTGCCCCTGTAGGCCACATTTGCCCCCTTCCCAGAGCTTGTTTCACCTGCACATGCACCTGCCCTGGGGAAGGGGCTTCCTAGACTCCCTCCAAGCTGGGCTAGCCAGCTCTAGGGGGCAGGTCCTTGCTTGTCTGAGCCCCTAGAAACCTTTGCCCTTCAATTACCATCCTCTGACCAGGGCTATTTCCTGCAGACTTGTAAATAGAACTGCTTTCAGCTCCACACACATTATGGTTTGTCTAAAATGGTGTCAAAGGAGCCAATTTTCCTGAACAGGGACCATTGACGAGAGGTGAAGTTTACAGAGGATTCCCACAGGAACTGGGCCGGTAGGAGTCAAAACAAGGGCCAGGGGTGACGCAAACCACCTTCTCTTCCAATCCAGCTGGAAGAGTAGGACCAAGCCCGGACTTTTTTAAGGACAACTTTCTTTAGGACAGAGAAATAAGTAAGCTGTCTGGGTCATAACCTGAGCAGCTCTAGAAAGGGAGGGCCCAGGGCAGGCTCAGCAGCTCCATCTGGTAGGTCTGGCTTCTGTGGCTCTCTTTCCTCTCTTTGGCCTTGGTGAGGCCTTTGTGAAGAAGGAAGGGGATTTATTGTCAGAGAGCACAGAGGTGTAGGAGTTTGAGCTGTGTCAGACTTCAGCATCCTCCATGTTAGCTGGTGGTGACTACCTAGGAAGGGTGAACCTATGTAATAAGTGGCAACTGAGGAATAGCACCTGCTCAGAATAGCAGCAACCCAGGACTGTGTCCCCAATAGATTTAGGGATATTCATTCCCTGATACAGATGAAGACACCGAGGTCCAGACAGATTAGTGACATGCTCCAAATCACACCTTCAATAAGTGACAGGGGCAGGACTTGACCCCGGGTCTGGTTGACCCCAGAGTTTGTGAGTCCTTCACCAATTCAAATGCTTCCTATCTTGACCCTACTCTGCCTCAGTGAGTCCTGGGAAAATCCTGACAAACAGGGAACATCCATGGATCTTGGCTTTCTCATGGTCCCGGTGGGCAAGTGTGCCAACAGTGTGGTATTGGTCCCTTGCTCGGCCCCAGGCCTGGCCCATCCAGGGAGGACATGCCCACAATGCCTGCTCCTGCCTTGCTTATGCTCCTATGAATAACACTCTGGAGACCATTTTAGAACACAAACCACCAGTAATCTTCTCTGACTGTTTCTTTTTTTCTCTTTTTTTTTAAACAAAACAAAACAAAAACTAGAACAGATGTTTGAGGAAAGTTCTACCTAGGAAACAACACTCACTTAAGTTATAAAAAGAAGTCCTAGGAAAATAAAGGTCTGGCTGTCACTGCGGGACCCAGACTTATCTCTGTCATTTGGCTTCTTTGAGCCACAGTTGTGTCATTTCCTAAGTGGGAAAGGTATCAACATCTTCCCAGTTAACACTCCATTTGCCTCAAAAAATAGTTGGTGGGAGCTAAGCATGGAGGTACATGTATATAATCTCAGCATTCAAGAGGCAGAGGCAGGAGAGGTGCAGACATGAAGCCGTCTGGGCTATGCCGTGAAACTGTGTCTCAACAAAAGGAGAGTTGAGGTTGTTAGCTTAATGGCAGAGCACTAGAAAAGAGCCCAGGTTTGATCTTTAGCACAATAGAGAGAAAGAGAGAGAGAAGAGATGGAGAAAAAGGAGGAAGGAATAAGGAGGAGAGAGGGGGAGGGAGGAATGAAGGAACAAAAGGAGGGAGGGAGGGAGGGTGAAAAGAAGGGAGGGAGGAAGGAAGGAAGGAAGAAAGGAAGAAGGGGAGGGAGGGCGGGAGGCAGGGAGGAAGGAAGGAAAAAAGGAAGGAAGGAAAGAAGGGGAGGAAGGGAGGAAGGAAGGAAAAAAGGAAGGAAGGAAGGAAAGAAGAAAGGAAGGAAGGAAGGAAAGAAGGAAGGAGCAGAGAGAGGGAGGAAATAAGAAGTGGAGGGAGGAAGGAAGGGAGGGAGGAAGGAAAGAAGGAAGGAAGAAAGGAAGAAAGGAAGGAAGGAGGGAAGGAAGGAGGAAAGGAGGGAAGGAAGGAAGGAAGGAAGAAGCAGAGGGAGGGAGGGAGGGAGGAAGGAAGGAAGGAAGGAAGGAAGGAAGAAAGGAAGGAAGGAAGAAAGGAAGGAAGGAAGGAAGGAAGGAAGAAAGAAAGGAAGGAAGAAAGGAAGGAAAGAAGGAAGGAAGGAAAATGTGCAGCAAAGCAGGTGTTATTGCATAGGTATGAGAAGAAAATTTTTTAAAATTCATATATGGCAGGGTAACCTGGAGCCCACTTCATCCCTGCAGGAGCTGAGTTGTAGCTAGAGTTTGAAGGCATCAGGAGTGGAAATTCTCCTGGGTGAACATGGCATCTAAGGCTTAGCTGGTCTTCTTTGTCACACACATGCTGCTCCCCAGTGCCCAGTGAAGGGATTAATCCTCATAGCCAGGCTCATTTTATTTGTCACGTTGGCCACACCACAGTGATGGTTATTGGGTTGAACACTAATCTAGATGTTACTAGGGGTTTTGTTGTTGTTATTATATAGATTGGTTTGGTTTGCCAGTACTGACATTTGAACTCAGGGCTTTGAGCTTGCTCAGCTTGCTTGCTTGTCTGGCACTCTACCACTTGAGCCATTTCTCCAGCTTGGCTATGAAGGTGTGAAAGTATGAAAATATGGTTAAGATTCATAAGCAGTTGACATTTATAGTGGGTGATATACCTCATCCAAGCAGGTGAAGGGCTTAAGAACAAAGATTATGACTTCCCTGAGAAAGAGTTCTGCTTGCAAAGTACAGCATAGAAATTCTGTTTTCAGCCATTAGATTGTAACATCAACCCTTACCTAAGTGTGCAACCTACCGGTGAAATTTTAGGTTTGTGCTTTGCTAAATCCCACAGTTACATAGAAGATGTGAGTTGAGTTCTCAAGATAAATATTTGCCTAAAATTATTAGATGAATGAGTTTAGATCAAGAGACATACAGATAGATAGATAGATAGATAGATAGATAGATAGATAGATAGATAGATAGATAGATAGAGGTTCTATTTATCTGGTAAACTGTGGCCACAAATACATGTGATCTCAGCCTAGATGGTTTGGAAAAAATGCACAAGTTGGAACAGCTCAGCAACTCCCAGAAAGCACTTGGTTCTCAAGTTATAAGGCCAAAATTGAGTTCTGAGTCCCAATAAATGCTGCTTCATTGGGAGAAAATACTGGTTAAAATATGCAACCTTTGCCTACTTCTTTCCAAAATCATCATGTGGGGACCAGCTGGGAGCATAGCAGTAATTTCTAGCCTTTTTGCTAGGCCACCTGCACTGTAAGCCATATCATCTATTTCCAGACAAGGTGCCATTTTTTCCCACAGGAAAGTGGGTGGAGCTTGAAAGTGGAGTCCCCCTCGGCAAGCTACAGGGCCACCCACAGACATCACCTTGTGAACAGGTTTATAACCTCCAAGTGCTTCTTGGAACGGAAGCTCAGTAGTTCCAAGTACATCTATCACCTTGTCACCCTCCCTGGCTGTGACAGGGAAATTGAGAACCCTCCCTTTAAATAAAGGTTCCATGTGGCTCACAGTTGGAGTTGGAGAAATGGAAATTTACTTGGCCTTCAGAATCACCTCTTACATATACAGTTCTAAAATCCTGCTGCCAAGGCATTCTGAGCCTTGCTTGCTCAGCTCTAGAAACTTCTGGGGGGGGGGGGGGGGGGAGTTTAGAATGACTTGACCTGGAAGTCAAGTATGAATTTTTCTAGCTGTTTGACTTCAGCCAAGATTCTCAAACTCAGTGCCAGAATTCCTTGTTGGATATGAAAGAAGCAACAGTGATTGTAATCCCTACCTTACTAAGAGTATCAGCAAGGACAAGTTAAGTCATGCTGAGTAACAAAACGCTCACAAACTCTCAATGGATCAAACTAAGAAATACTTATGTACTCCCTCACAATACCTGTCATCAAACATAGCAGGGGCTCTCATGCTCCATGACAGCTTCATTCCCATAGGCTAGCAGGGATTACCTGGAACATCATTGATCATCATGGTGACAGGAAAATTCCAGAATTAACTCTGAAATTCTTTCTAGACCAACACTGACTGGTCTAGACAAGTGAGAAAACTACATATGACTTCAAAGAGACAAAGAAATGCAGGTTCCCCGCCCCCCCCCCCGAATCCATACAGAAGAGAAGGCAAACGAATGATGTATCTCTAGGCAGGGTTAATATCTTCCTTATTAAAGCTTGAAGAGGAGCCTATGAGAGAATCCATTATGTCAGAATCCTTCAGACATTGTGAAGAGCTTTTACATTCATTGATATTCTCAGAATATTCTGGTCTTCCACCTTATAACTGAGAACTATCTACTTTCCCAAGTCAGATCTGCTTTGATGTTTATAAGTGTAGTCATGAGCACTAATGAGAAAAGGATGAAGACACTATTCAGTATGAAAATATGCCTTATTTTTTCTGATGGAAGCTTAGAATAACCACATTTTCTTGATCCATTCATCCACTGAGGGGAATCTGGGTTGATTCCATATCTTGGCTATGGTAAATAATGCTACAAGGAACATGGTTGTGCTGATGGCTTTAGTATGGCTTTGTTTGTGGTCATTTGGGACATGCCCAGAAGTGGGATTGCTGGGTCATAGGGAGGCTCTATGTTTAGTCTTTTGAGGAACCTCCAGTGTGGTTGAACAAGTTTACATTCTGACCAAGAGTAGAGTAGCATTCCCTGTTGGCCACTCCTCACCTGTATCTGTTATTGTCAGTTTTCTTGATAATGGCCATGGGGTGAGGTGGAATCTTAATGCTGTTTGGTTTTGCATTTCTTTTAGGGCCAGAAATATCAAACATCTCTTCAGGTATCTATTGGCCATTCTTATTTCTTCTTCAGAGAAGTCTCTCTTTAAGTCTTTAACCCAGTTATTAATTGGGTGGTTGTTTCTTTGAGAATTTGTCTTGGGGAGGTATAAAGTTTTGAGATCTGAGTAAATTTTAGATATGAGGCCTTTGTCTGATACATAACTAGTGAAGATCTGCTCCCATTCTGTGGACTTTCTATTTATCTTGCTAGCTATATCCTTTTGACATTGCCCCATTCATAAGGAAATGGAAAGACTTGGAAAAAGTTACACTAATAAAGTAAGCCAGACCCAAGGAAACATAGGCTACATGTTTTCTCTCATTTGTAATAACTATAATGTGCTATAAATCTAAAGTAAACCCAACGAACAAAATAAAAGATAAATCATTATACCTGGACAGAATTAATTAAACAGCAATCTAAATATTCACACAGAGAAAACAAAGGAGTATATTCTTAGGAGAGGATCACATGGCTCAATAGCTATGTGCATAAGATCATATAAAATGATGCTTATCTAAATGAACTCCAAGAGGTGGTAGTAATGGATTTTTTATTATACTGTTTGTGATTCTCTTTTTTCTTTTTTTCTTTCATTTTTTACTTTTCTTTAGTCCCTTCTGTTACTGTTTTTTTTACTATTTCTGTACCTTTTGTCTTGTATATAAGTTTATCTGATTTGAGGAGGAGAAGGGGAAGCACAGAAATGGTGGGACAAAGGGTGAACTATACAACTTCTGGGGGAAGCGAGGGGGAAATCTAGACGAAAATGAGGAAGGGGTGACACTGTTCAAAAGGAAATGTACTCATTCCCTGACTCATGTAACTGTACATCACTCCTACAATAAACTTTTTTTAAAAATTGGGGCTGAGAAGGTGGCTCAGTGGTAGAGCGCTTGCTTTGCATGCCTGAAGCCCTGGGTTCAATTCCTCAGCACCACATAAGCAAAAAGAAAAAAGCCGGAAGTGGTGCTGTGGCTCAAGTGGTAGAGCGCTAGCCTTGAGCTGAAGAGCTGAGGGACAGTGCCCAGGCCCAGAGTTCAGGCCCCACGACTGGACCCAAAAAATAAATAAATAAATAAAAATAAAATAAACTGCCAGTGGACAGAGTAAAAAAAAAATGCCTTACTGGCAAACAAGAACCATCATACAAGTGTATTATGGCACATATTCAGTATCCAAAAGAGCATTGACTAAGAGATAGCTTAGTCAAAACAGCATTATTATTCATCTTGTATAAAGGTTTTTCAACCTGAAAGTCACTAGTTTTATTCCAATTCAATGTATTTCTGTTTGGTAACTTTATAAGGGTTGTAAGCCAGCTTTGTGTTTGTGTTTTGCAGAAGACGCTGATCATTTGTCACCTAGTATTTAAACCTTCTTGTGACTGGGTTGTGTTTACTTTATTAATCAAGATCCACTTCTTCTTGGTAAACCTAAAAGTACCAGCATTTGCTTTGTCAGACTCTCTTGCAGCTACAACATGATCACATGATCATAGTCCACCAATCAAATGCACTCTCATGAGATTTTGGTCAAAAACATGGAACAGAAATAAAGATTCTGTGAAGCCTTTTAGGGGAGGGTGGCAGCCGTGGTAACTATTTCACTAGGTTCAGGCAGTAGTATCTGGGGTCCAGCCTTTGGTGGCCTCTACAGAGATAGTGCTAGAATCAGCTTCTCACCAAGCTCTGTAGAACCACTTCTGCCAGTAGTTGACTTGCCTCCATCTTTGCTCTCTGATCTTTAGGCAGACTCAATAAATCGCCCTTTATCCCCCCATTACATGCTTCCTCCTTCAACTAGCTGCCATTACTTTCTGTTTGTTTGCAGCATATACACTAACAATGAAATCATATTAAAATTAAATTAATGTGTGTCAAATGTTGACATCCACAAGAAATGCATACCTTCAGACTCACAAGAGAGTTAAAGACATAATCTAAGCTTAAGAGCATGAATTTGGTGGTCTTACTTTACAATGGTGAGACTTAGAATTTTAAGGCAAGGAACTGCCCTGGGCCCATAGCAGGTTGGAAGGGGAGCTCATACCAGGACATGGATTTCTTGCCTTTTGGTTCCAAGTGCTTCCAACAACACATCCAGTTAGTGCAATGCTAGCTTTCCCTGGTTCTGAGGAGAGAGCTGACAATGGCATGAATAGGAGCTGACAGTGGCACCTGGTAAACTGTCCACACCCCAGCAGCTGCTCCCCTCAGCCTCCTGGCAAGTATACCCCATGATTGAGCACTAGGACTGATGACCAGGATTGGACCTAAGAACAAGCAGGGGGTGGAGGAGCTGCCCCTGCCCTGGAGCCACCAGACAATCCCTGTGTAGTCCTCATCCCTCTTGTAAACAAGCTGTTGTGCTGGAGAGAACACGATAATAGCAGGCCCTGCCATCCTGCCCCCTCCCTGGGCTGGGGAGGTCTACAATTATTGTCTTAACCAATGCAGAGATGGCTCACAGAGACTACACATTTCCTGAAGCCATAAACAACTTCTGAAAACTTTCTCTCATGCTCCCTCTTGTAAGTCTGGGGGCTTAGTTTCCCTACCTCCAGCCTCACCTCTAAACATGCTTCTAGGACTGCAAGTAGCCAACACTGCAGAGGCTTCCCACGGCCCTTGCTCTAGAGAACACAACAGCAGTCTTCTTTACCCACAACTACTATCATAGCTTCCTATTTGGCCTTAGGGAAGTGAAAGCAGAAAGGTCCTTGTTGACTTCAGCTTCCTAATAGATCTCCACTCTTCCTAGAATTTGTTCATCCACGAGCCAGTCCTTTTGACAATGAATGGCTTGTATAAAGTACCTTCTGGACAATGTGTATACCTGAGTAGCTTTTGCAGAAAGCCAATGGGTCAGATGATTTATTTTTTAAAAAATGTTAAAAATCCTACAAGTCCATGCAGAAGCTGAGTGACATGGTGAGTGGCAAATAGCCTGACGGGAGTCTCTGATGAGCATTTCTTGGCCCTAGCTAGTCGTTGTGAGTACTGCAGGTCCAGGGAGATATCTGAGCTATAGAGAAACTTGCTGACTATGTCTAAGTGTGACCTAAAGTCATTTAAATTGTGATTTTTGTTCCTTGGTTTGCTTCTTCATATCTGAAATGATAATGTTGATTCCATCAGTAGGACAGATTATGCTGTAATAACAAATAGCCCCCAAGATTCATGGCTTCTAGCTATATAGGAGTATTCCTCACTCTTGCAACATAGTTTGTTTGGGGTCAGGCAGGAATCTGTGTGGTAGTCAGCTTTCCATTACTATAACAAATATTTGAGATAAACAACATATTATATGAAAAGGTTTATTTCAACTCAGTTTTAGTTCATGATCAGTTGGTATTGTTGTTTTGGACCTGTGACAAAATAGTATTTCATGGTATGGAGAAGAGCCTCATGACTAGGATGTGAAAGAGAGGAAGAGCCACAGTCCCATTGTAATCCCTGAGAGCACACCCCCATGGACTGAATGACCTCCCATGTGGCTCCACTTCTTAAACCTTCCACATCTTCCAATAGCGCCTCCTTAGGGACTATGCCTTTAACACACAGGCATTTGGTGGAGGGTCAGAGCCAAAGGACAGCACTGTGTGCTATGTTCAGAGCAGCCATCGAATCAAAATGTTACTCATTAACAAACCAGACAGAAAAAGGAAGGATGGAGTCTTTGCATGAGCAACTAAGTGCTCTGCCTTGTAAATAACACACATCCTGTCTGCTTCAACCACATTGCCTGAAAGTAGTTCCCTGGCTCATCCAACCACAAGGAACCATGAACTATAGTCATACTACAAGACTCAGAAATGTTTGGTGAACAACACTCAAGCTTACCTCAATAATCAGAGATACGTCCCCTAGAGATGTCTGAGAGAAACGGATGATTTGTACTTCTTAAAGATCCTGTACAAGTACAGGTTCTTGATGATTATGTTGGGGGGGGGTAGTGGGAGGGGTAGTGATAGTGGTGGTGATAATGATGACAATGTTGGTGGAGGTGGTGGTGATGGTGGCAATGACAGTGATGATGATGATTATAATGGTGATGATGGTGATGGTGATACGATTCTTTATTATTAGCAAGACTATTAAAATAGGATGCAATGACATTATTGATAAAAAAGCAATTACTATCCTAAAAATGTAGCTAAAATTAGGTTCGAAGCCTGACATGTCAAAAAACAAACAAAAAAGACCAAAGGCCACTAGTTTGCTGTGTGATCTTAGAAAGATATTTCTCATCTCTGAACTTCCAATTCCTTATGGAAGTGGCTGAGTCTTGAGTTTACTATCCTGGAGTGAGCTTGAGGAGTAGGCAGGGTGGGAATGACAAGAGTCAAGAGGCTGATTCTTGTTTACCCTATTAACCAGGGTGGCAGGCACCCCTGGACCCTCTGCTCTGGGAAAATCCTTGACATTGGAGCTGTCTGCATCAGGCTTATGAATCTCAATCCTTAAATTATAGGTGACAGTAGATTCTTAAAGAGGGAATGAATTGTCGCAACACAATCCAGCCATGTTGTATCGATATGATTAGCTAGTTATCCATGGAGCGCAGTAATTTGCTTTGATTTTTAAGTAGCCGTGAGTAGCCAAGTCCTAATGAGGCAGCTCTAAATTGATTAGATACTCCAAGACACAGCACGGTTCACAGACTGCTTCAGAAAACTGTCAAGATCCGGAGCCTGGCATTTCATTGGATTTCATAATTGCGGGAGAAGGTGTACATCGTAGCCAGATACAATCACATTTGTCGGCATGATCCTTTTAAGCACAATTCAATTAAAGTGTTATTCTCTAATTTTATTAGAACCGGAGCCCAGAGCTAATGCAAGCTCTCAATATTGCATCAGGAGGGGAGTGTGCACAATTTAATTTCCCTAATTGGAGTTTAGTGATATAACATGCTTTTCATATCTTAATTCTTGGGATAATCTCCGGTTTTTGCAGCTGCTACATTTCCTTTAATGGAAACGAGCAATCAGAGGCAACGGTTATGCTTGATGTGGAATCATTGGGTCACATCTGCCTCATTGAAGGAAATTTGCACATCTGGAACCCTTGCTTCTTCCTGATCCTTTCCCACTCGTCTTAGCCTTGACCTCCTCTGATAAGAAGACTCTCTTGTCCCAGTATAATCGGCTTTTCCAACCAGACTGGCAGTCTCAGGATAGCAGGGTCGGGAGGGAGGGTTAGGAGTATAGGCTGTAAGTCAGCCTATGTTTGGGCATCAGCTCCATTATGCATTTAGCCGTCCATTCAACCAGTGTTTAGTGGGTACTTCTGAGTGTCAAGCACCTAAGTCAGGCACTAGATGTCAGAGGCACAGCATAAGCACAGCAGACATGGCCTCCAACTTCACGAGGCTTAGAACTCAACCATGCTCCCACGCCTATTTTGCTTTTGTTATTTGTCAGATAGGGATTCAGGCTTTTGCCTGGAGCTGACCTGAGTCCATGAACCTCCTAGCAATGGCCTGCCTCATACCGTCATGCTCAGCTTTTTGCTTCCAATCTCCACCAACCCAATCTTCTCCCAGTCTCTGCCTCTTGAGTAGCTAGGCTACAGTGAGCCGAGCTTTCAGAGACATATTTTAAAGAGGTATGAAGAAGTAACCCTGCACCATGCTGGGAATACCATGTATTCTGGAAGTCTGGTTATTTGTGGATGGATGGATAAATGTTAGGTGGGTGGGCTCGTTGGTAGGTTGAAATGATCTAAGCAATTAGAAGCTTTCTTATCTCTTGACTGGTATCTTACACATGGGTACTAAAGACCTTTGCATAGCTATGCAGGTACAAAGGAAGGCACCCTGGGTTACCCCAAGCATGCAGGTGACTCTCTGCCCAAACTTGAGTTCCAGGGATAAGCAACTTTCCCACAATATAGGTGCAAACTCGCTGCCATCCCTGGGGCTGTCTGGGCTGAGTCTTGGGATGATGGAGGGCAATGAATCCATTCCCCCCTTCACAGTGAGGAGCCTGAGGCCACCTGTAAGTTGGGGCCAGTGGTGACTGTCCTGGCAGCAATGGTGCCTATTTCTGAGCCCTGAGATGAGACAAAATAAAACTTACAAGCTCCATACCTTCCTCTTCCCACCAGCACCCAGATTCCAGAGTCCTGATCTTTTTGGTTTTTTTGTCAGTACTGGTGCTTGAAGTCAAGGGCTTCCTACTCTTGCTTAGTTTTTTGGCTCAAGGCTGGCACTCTACAACTTGAGCCACATCTCTGCTCTCAGCTTTCTGCTAGTTAATTTGGAGATAAGATTCTCTCAGTTTTGTCTTCTCTGGCTGCCTCCTGACTTTGATCCTCAGATCTCTGCCTCCTGAGTACTAGAATTATAAGAATTAGCCACTGAGGCCCAGCCAAGGTCCTGATCTTGATGATACCATTAATGTAGGAAAAGAGTTAACATGTGCTAAACTCTAGCTTGTCACATATTACCTCATTTAATGCTCCTACCTGACATAAGAGGGCACTGCCCCTGGGTTGTTTACACAGATGGGTTTTGGGGCTCAAGGAAGTTGGCAATTTGTGCCGAGTTGGGATTTTCACATCCACAGTTTGGCCTACCTATAGCCAGCAGAGTGAATTTCCTGACCTCATGCCTCATCTCCCCACTGTCAGCCCTGGAGAACAGACTGAAAGAGCAGATTTCAAAACCTTACCAGGTGGAGCAGGGTGTCATAGTGGGAAACCCGCCCTCCCTCCTCCTCCTTAGCCCAAACTGAAGCCAATGGTAGAGGGCCTGAGAACTCCCTGATCCCTCTTTCCCTTTGTGTTTTGGCAAATTTTGGCAAATTACTGGAAGATGGTGGTTCCAGCCAAAAGTACATTTTTTCAGCTCTCTCAGTTATAAAATTACCCCAATATAGACATTTATGTGTTTCTTTTTTATTTCATTCATATTTCATAGAGTCTAATTCCACAAGGACTGTAATTTCCCTAGTGGGTTTCATTAGTTACTTTGTCCATCACCTCACTCAGTGCCTGGTACATAGTAGAAGACAGTCCCTGGATGGGAAATGTTGCCGAAGGGCAGCTTCACAAGATAGATTTAGTAGGCCCAGAAAGATCCAAAAGAAGGCCTAGGCCTTGCATCTTTCAGAAAAAATAAGCTGAAGTCCTAAAATCATAATTAGTTCACCTAAGTCTGGAGAGGTAGGTTATAGCCCTGGCTTTGAATCCTATTTAGAAAGAGGAAAGAAAGAATAAAAGAAGGAAGGCAGGAAAGAAAGAAAGAAAGAAAGAAAGAAAGAAAGCAAGAAAGAAAGAAAGAAAGAAAGAAAGAAAGAGATGGAGAGAGAAAAGGAGAAAGGGAGGGAGGGAGAAAGAAAGAAGAAAAGAAGGAAGGGAGAAAGGAAAGCAGGAAGGCAAGAAGGAAAGAAAGAAAGAAAGAAAGAAAGAAAGAAAGAAAGAAAGAAAGAAAGAAAGAAAGAAAGAAAGAAAGGAAGGAAGGAAGGAAGGAAGGAAAGAAAGAAAGAAAGAGATGGAGAGAGAAAAGGAGAAAGGGAGGGAGGGAGAAAGAAAGAAAGAAAGAAAGAAAGAAAGAAAGAAAGAAAGAAAGAAAGAAAGAAAGAAAGGAAGGAAGGAAGGAAGGAAGGAAGGAAGGAAGGAAGGACGGAAGGAAGGAAGAGAAGAGGAAGTGGTTGGAACATGAGCTTAAAAGACAAACTGTGCCAAATGGATAGCCTTACTCCACCCAGACCCCTGCCCTTCGCTGCTCCTATAAGGGGACATGCCTAAACAAAGGAGTAAAGCCATTGAGAGGCCAATGGCCAACCTGACCTAGTGATCTTCAGCTGACCAATCCTACTCCCTTCCTTAGAATCAGGTTGCCCAGGAAACAGCAAGGGAGGATGTAACGGCAACCACGCTTGGTCATGATAAAGTGTGCATTTTGATAAACTAGAACCTATGGACAGTATTTTTTTCTCTCTTCAGAATGTCACTTTAAAACTTGAATTCATCACTAACATGGAAAATTCAGGCATAGTATGTAAACCCAGATATCTGGCTTTGCCTGAGCGTTAAGAAGATAAGACCAGGTCATGATGGGAAAGCAAAGCCACTCTAGTCCTCTACAGAAGGAATTTAACCTGGGATCTTAGCCCCTAAGATGCTAGAAAGTGCTAGTAAGATGCTAGAAGATGCAATGGTGAGTGGCTCTAAATTAGCAGCTGGGACAGAAGGAGGTGTGCAGAGATTAGGTCAGACTGCCAGCAGAAGCTGGAATCCTGGGGGTTCCCCTCGAGACACCTGGGATCTTGGAGACAGGAAACAACTGTTCCCAGGCAGCTATCCACAAGAAGAGGAAAGAAATACCTGACTTCTCCCTTCTTCTCACTTCCAATGGAACCTCTTACTAACTGAACCCACTGGCAGTCTGTTATGCGGGATTATGGGAAATGTAGTTCTCAGGGATTGCTGTCACTGCCTCCCAGAGTACAGGAAGAAACCAAAGCAGGACAACAGGAGTGTCAACAAGCAGGTAACCACCCACCCTCCAAATCCTAGAGAGGCTGTGTTGCCACCTCTCCCATAGAATGGATCCATTGGGAAGTGAATACGCACATGTGTGACCCGTGCCACTGACAGGACCCAGGAGCCAAGCAAGGCATGTCATAAGCAAAGAGTTTTCAAGTTGCAAAACCTCTGAGACAGCAGCAGATGTGAAAGTGGAGGAACAAGGGATTCTGGGAGGCCAAGCGTGAGGAGCAGCAGCAAACTGCAAGGGTGGTAAGCCTGCACAGACAGGGACACCTGCTTGGGGCTGAGCCATCCTGCCATTCCCAGGGCTGGCTCCCCTTTCTTCTCTGGGTGCTGCCCATGAACCTCCCTTAGGTAAGATCCCCAGGGTGAAGCTCCGTCTCTTGGCCCCAGCAGAGCCTGGCTGGCGCAGGCAGCTTCTTGACATTTTTCCCAGGCTCAGGCCATCTTCTTGCTGGTTGCCTTCTGCGAGTATTGTTCTGAGGATAGATGTGAGAAAAGAGTCATCCCATTGACAGATCAGAACACTGAGGCCAAAAGAATTCAAGGATCATCCAAAGTCACACTGTGGGGGCTGGCTTTAGGTCAGCTCTGTCCCCTTAACCGCTCTTCAACCACGTTGACTTCCTCCTTCTGCCTCCAGAACTAACACTCGCTAGACAATCAGTCCAAACCATTTTGCCCTGAGTCACCTACCAGGAGTCAGAAGAGAAGGACATTTTAGAGACACAGGCAGGCAAGGGACAGTTTTTAGGGAGTATGTGTGGCACTTAGATGGCAGGAATAACTAACAACGGCCCTCCTGTCATTCAGCACCACATTGTGAGCGATAGTGCTTTATACAAATTAATGCTTTGTATCCCCCCTATGTACCTAAGAAGTGCAGCAGGACTATTACAGGTAGATGAAGCACATGGGGGCACAGGGGGTTAATAACTTGTCCAATGCAACACAGCTAGTAAGTGCTAGAGCTGGGATTTGAACTTGCATGGCCTGACTTTGGAGTCTGCTCTAAGCATGCATTCATGTATCCTGTTCACCACACTGTTGTCACAGGTGGCCAGGATCTGTGCTATGTAGAAGGAGTCTTGAGCTGACAGGCTATTCATGTTGAGCCCAGCACCTGGAGATGGCACCAAGCTTGCCAGAGCAGGCCCTGCTCCAGATGTGGCAACATGAGTCAACAGAGACTGACAGTGGCTAACACGCTTCATAGGTGTTAGAACATGCAATTCTTACATAAACTCCCACCAAGTTCGTCCCACCGGCCTCTGTTTTCACAAATGAGGTAACCATAGTCCAAAGAGGTCAGGTCATTCACCCAAGATCACACAGCTGATGCACTCTGGCTCCAGAACCCTTTGGCTCTTCTGGGAGCCTGATAGACCAGGCCCTTCTTGAGGCCTGCAAATAAAGAGCCTCTAGCACTGTGTGGATGTGAGCAGGGAGAGGGGTGTCCAGAGGACCACGGGCTCTCTGACCCTGAGAGATGCCCAGTGCTGTCCAGTGTAGCCAGGCTAGTGGGGCAGAGAGGGGCTCCCTCAGCTGGGCCACTGAGGACAGGAATGGGATGCCCCAGGGGCTGTTGCTGTATAAAAAAAGAGATAGGTTCTCTATAACGTACATCCTAGGAAATGCTTTATCAGAAAGATGCTGTTGAGAGGGAAGGCGGCCACCTTGCTCTGCACAGGGCAGAGTCCACTGCCAGGAGCCATTAGAGGTCAGCTTTGTCTGTGAGCCAGGCTGGGGCCAATCAGAGGAGAGGGGAGAGGAGGGGAGAATAAAGATGAAAGAGAGAGAAGGGGGAGGAGAGGCCTAGGGACTTGAGAGAAGGGGGAGAGAAACATGTAGAAGCGATTGCAGAGAAAGGAAAAGAAAGAGTGTCAGACCCTGGGTTCAATCCCGAGGACTCAAAGATTCAATAATAATAATAAAAGTAAAGGAGAGAAAAGCATATTTATTTCCTTCTCCAGACCCCATTGCCTTCTGCCCTGTGTGCTGGCTCACTTGACTGAATGGTTCTGTAAATAAATAGAGTGAAGCTGGCTTCGCAAAAGATAATTAAATAATTGTCTTTTTGAGCACTAGCCAAAATAAGATGATTTGAGCCATTTTCCATCCTAGGATGGGGCCTGCGTAGAGGTAGGGGGAAGAGAAAAGGACCTGGTCTAACTCCTCTCTCCCCTGCTTCTCCCTCCTCTCTCTCAATTTCCCCCCCCCATATCTATACCAGGGCCAAGGGGTCGGGTAGGGATTGAGATTTGTGCAGTGGGCAAGGCAGGGGAGGGGAGAGGTAGTAGGTAGACAGATCATAGCTGTCTATGAACAAGCCAAAGAGTGGAAGGAAGGGACAGGATAGTGGCTGCATCATCAGGTTGCCCAGAACCTGACTTTGGTGTGGGATGGAAGCTAGAAGAGGAGCAGTATGGTCCTTCAGGCCTCTGTAGCTATGGGCAATAGAGGCAGGTGGGGCGGGGGGGGGGGGGGCGGGAAGGGCTGAGACAGGCCAGGTAGATAGGTGAGACTAGAAGAAAGGGAGAAGGTAAAATGGAGGAGTACTGTGGGGATAGTACTGAGATTTAGACTTAGAGCCGGTGTTTGCTAGGCAGGTGCTCTACTATTTGAGCCATGCTTCTAGCCCTTTCTGTGGTAGCTACTTTTTGCACACAATCCCAAACCCAGACTGGCCTCAAACAGTGATCCTCTATTTGTGTTCTAGGATGATGGGCATGTGCCACCACATCCAGCTGTTGGCTGAGATGAGGGTCTTGCTCGCTTTATTTGTTTATTTTTGGCCCAGGCTGGCACCAAATTGTGCTTCTCCAAACCTGAGTAGCCAGAGTTGCAGGTGTAAGCAACCACATTTGGTGCTTCTGGCTAGATGTTGAAGGCAGAATTCGCAGGGTTTTCATAGAAATTGAGTCAGAGGACAGAGTGAGTCAGAAGACAGAGAGTCTGTGTCTGTCCACCCAGGGTGGGACCAGGAAGGCCTTCACTCCTTCACCACAGCAGGGCCTGCACCTGGAAGGAAAAGCAGACAGATAGATTCCTAGTGCTTGTTCCTGAGCTTTCTGATGGCCACTGGAGAGGAAGACACCCTCCCTGAACATTTATTCTTGCCATCTTTGCAAAACTCTATTCTGCAATGTGTCATCACCCCTTTTTTTAGCCCGGGGATGGGGGGAAAGGATGCCTCGATTTTCATTGATCCATCCTGAATCAATGCTTTTAAAAAAGCTCACACACATTTGGCTTAAGAGGCAAAGCATACATTTTACGTTTTGACACTATGTCATCGATCCGAAGCCCGAGTGTGCCCCACCTGCCAGAGCGCCCTCTGCCCACCCACAGCAGCTGGCCTGGCCACAGTGCGCCTTTAATGGCCTTGCCCCTGCTTGCACCTTCCCTGCCTCCCTGGCCCTCAGCAAGGACCCTTTCTCAGGGTTTTTGAAAGGATCGATAAGGTGCTGAAGCCTCCTGCTGCTGCTGTCACTCACACTCTGCCATTCCATAAATTATGCATCTGCTCTTCTCTCTCTCTCTCTCTCTCTCTCTCTCTCTCTCTCTCTCTCTCTCCTCTCTCAGTGTGTTTTCTGTTTGTCGATGGCTCTGCGATAGTTGACTCTCGTGAGCCACAGAGGGGCAAGGGTGCAGCTGGATGTGAAGACACAGAGAGAGGGCAGCAGATTTAGAATTCAGGGCCAGCATGAAGGGAGGAGGCCACCGCTGCTGGCTATAAATGCAGTGTAGTCACTGTACGCCAGAACCCAGCTGCAAGCCAGGAACCTGTTTCTTGAGGAAAAGAAAAACACTGAAGGTGTCATCCAAGGTCAGCAGCAGCGGGAAATCTCCCCCACCTTGGAGGCTGATGGCTACTTTGCCAAGGTCTCACTGTGCATGAAGAAAACAGCAGGTACAAATATCAACGTGCTAAGTGTGGGTTTCATTGCTTGCACCCTAAGCAATGTGTTAAAAGAGCAGTAGGTTGGACACCAATGGCTCACCCCTCTTATCCTAGCTACTCAGGAGTCTGAGAGCTGAGAATCAGGGACAGCCCCAACAAACAAATATGAAAGATTATTATCCCCAATTAAGCAGAAAAATGCCAGAAGTAAAGGTGTGGTTCAAGTAGTAGAGCACCAGGAGAAAAAGTTAAGCAAGACTGTAAGGTCCTTGCCAGGCACTGGGGGCTCATGTCTGTAATCCTAGCTGTTCGGGAGACTGAGATCTGAGGATTGAGGTTCAAAGCCAGTCAGGAAAGTCTGTGAGACTCTTATCTCCAATTAACCAGAAGTGGCACTGTGGTTCAAAGTGGTAGAGCATGAGCCTTGAGCAAAAAAGCTCAGGGACAGCATCCAGGTTCTGAGGCCAAGACCCATGACGGACAAAAAAAAGAATGTGAGGTCCCGAGTTCAAGCCCCAGTACTGATATGAAGAAGAACAAGAAGGAGGAGGAGGGAAAAAAGGAAGAGGAGGAGGATTAAAGTCTGCAACAACTCTAACTATGAACTGAGACAATGCTTCCTTCGAATCCATGGCAAGAAAGCAAAGTCACCAATGCTTGTGATAGCTACTGAGTATTGAGCACTTAAGATTAATCTCTCTACTCATCAACTACCTTATTGGGCATAGGAAGCAGAGAAGCAGAGAAGCAGAAAAGAGTCCAGAGAGGCAAAACCAGTCATTCAAGGCCCATGGCTGGAAGAGAGGGAGGTCTGGCCTACCTGTCTGCTGGATACAGAGGCTGTCTTCCTACTGGCTTTGCTCTGTCATCCTTTTGTGGTTCTGCGACACTTGCTCTTCCTCTTTGAGTCTTCCCCTTCTCTGTGTGTGTGCTCACTGGTACTGGGGCTTAAACTCAAGACCTCCAGCTCTTACTTGGCTTTTTTACTCAAGGCTGATGTGCTACCATATCTCCACTTCTGCTGGTTCATTAGAGATGAGAGTCTCTCTGATTTGTCTTCCTGAGCTGGCTTCAATTTGAGATCAGAGGATCTCAGCCTCTTGAGTAGCCAGGATTACCATGAGCCACCAGAAGCTGGCTTTATATAAGTCTACTAGAGTTTATTCCCTGTGTCCTGTCATCTCTAAATCATTGTCCCTTTGCTGCATCTGCTCCGACTCCCTTCTCAAGGTGTTCGCCAGCCAGACCCTGCTCCCTTGGCCATCAGTCTGATGACCTCAGTCTGCACAGCTATGTGCCCAGCCCTCTACCCATGACACACTAGTGACCAATGAGTGGACATGTGTTCTCAGTGAGATAAATTTTTGCCAAGAAACATTTTAGAAAATGGATCTGAGCTGGAAGTTCAAGTTATCATCTTTCCCTAGAGCCCATCCTTTCTAATCTTTTGGCCTCAGTTCCACATCTGTCTAATGGACATAGGATGACAAGTGTTTTACATACCTCATGAAGGAAACTGGAGACAAAGGAGAAATGAGTGATTTGTCAAGAACAAATACAGAATAAATTTAGGGCTGGGGGCAGGGCTCAGAGCTAGAGCTCTTGCCTAGCAATCAAAAAGTCTTTGGCTTTAATCCCCCATCTCTCAGCACCATAAAAGGGGGCAGGGAAAGGATCGTGAGTGAGGAAGTACTTTGAAGTTCTAAATGTACAGGAAACAGTGTCCTACTCTCTCTCTCTTACCCCAGGGACTGAGATAAATGTGCAGGCAGATGTTTGGGGTGGTACTGAATTAAAAAAAAAATCAAGCAGACAGTATAGCTGGTGTACTCATGGCTACAAGACCACTGCCTAGTGACCCTGGGGTTCCACCAATGGTTGGATTATCAGCAACCTTAATGGGTTAGATGATTGCAGTATTCACTGCCCCTGCCCCCATTCCACGGATGTGAGAGAATTTGCTGAAACCAAGTCCTAGCCCTTGGGACAGAGGCCTCAAGCCACCCATGGCCTTGAACTGGAGATACATGTCAGATCTCCCAAAAATGAGGGGACACAAGCCTTAAGTTACAGCCAAGCAGAGGGACCCATCCATGCAAGACTCATACCTAAATTCATTCATTTTATAAATCACTTGACATCTGGGAGGTACTTGGTAAATGCCTGGTACACAGCAGGTGCAAACGTATGTTTATCTTCCATTCATCCATCATCCACTCACAGGGCTACTTGCATGTTTTAGGAAGTAGCATTTGCTTGCATGAAGGGCCCAGTTCATTTGTTCTTTGCAATCAGATTCGGGGCACGTCCTTTGGGCTTCATAGGTAAAAGAGTTTCGTCTTCGAGGTATCACAGTCTAGTACAGAAAATGAAGAAGCTTTTGAGCATCCATAACTCCAACAGAAGGTAAGAAACAAGAAATAAGAAACAACCCATAGAAAGGAGTAGGAAGAACAGACAGGGAAGCAAGAGAAGGAGGGAGAAGAAGAGGAAGGTAGGCAGGAGGCACTGGATTGCCTGCTGAGCTCCAGGCAGTTGATCTAGGAGGTCTCAGAGGTGGAGAAATCATGGCAGGCCGCCCCACCTGCAGGGGGCAGCAGTCACCCATCGCCAGAGCTTCTGACTGTAAAGAAATGTAAGAAATCAAATAATGGATAGGATTTTCTGATTTTAAAAAATGCAGTGCAGATTAAGCTAATGATGGTTATTCCTTCTTTCCTACCTTCATGTCTTGAGTCCCTGAAGGCCTTTCTCCATGAAATCCAAACAAAAGTGCCACTAATTTACAACTCCAGTTGGAGCTGGTATACATGACAGAATTAACCCCTCATGGGGTTAATGGCATCACTGGAACCTGACCTTCAATGTCTGGTATGACTTGTAAGAAGAGGTGAGAAGAAAGGTTTTAGATTGAGGGAACTTTGTGACCAAAGGCATGGGGGGGGGGATTTTTCTAAGGCCTAGACTAGGGATAGGGATGGGGACCAAGGAAGAAGCTGGTGTATTGGTCCATTTTTCAGATTAGGAAACTGAGACCTGGGAAGTTGGTGCTTTTTGCCCTTAGACCATCAGAGACGCAAAGTAGGTTGAAATTTAGAAGAATGCCTTGGAGATGGAGAAAATAAGCCTGAATGCCTGAGAGCTGACACTTCCACAGCCCTACTATGTGCCAAACCCCTGCTAACCTCACCAAATCTTCACATTACAGTTGCCACCACTCCCATTTTACAGATAAGAAAACTGAGGCTCAGAAGTCTAAGCCACATACCCAAGTCCACACAGCTGGTAAGTGGCAGAGCAGCTATTGAAACTTAGGTCTCCTTGACCCCAAAGACTGTGCTTCTGGATGATAGAGCACAACAAACAGACAAACAAAGCCATGAGATTTAGAAAGACGTTCCCCTGCCTGGACATAGCTTACAATGCTTCAACTCACTCGCCCCATGAGCTCTGTTATATTTTATTGACTGGAAGATTAGGTTTCCACAGTTCTGGAGAAAACTTGCCCCACCCCATTTTAAACACAGCTGTCTTGGGGGGGGCAGGGAGGAGAAGTGTTCTAAACGGGAGTTGTTTAACTAATTGCCAATTATCTCTGAATAGGGTAGGGTTTCCAACAGCTGTGAGGGATTTTGGTCCCCATCCATTGCCTACTGTTGCCGGTACTTGGCGTGTGTTGAGGTATTCTTGGCCTCTTGCTGCAGAGACAAGCCAGTGCCTTACCCTTCTCCACCAGGCAAGCTGCCCCACCCTCTTTCTGGGCCCAGAGTGGGTGTAGCAGGGCACTGAATCTGAGTATAGGATGCTGGATTCTGTGTCTGTCTGTCTGTCTATTTCTTTGCAGTTAGTTGTAGGGCAGACTAAGCCTAGTGCAGCAATTCAGAATCTTCCTCTGTATAAATGATTCTCATTCAAGTCTGAGCTCATCCTCCCTCCCTTAGTCTCACATCCCCAATCTAGAAGCAAGTTCAAAAAAAAAAATCTACTAATGTGAGATGCCCAAAGACCCTAGCATGGGTGAGGATAATTGTATCCCTTCTGGCTGTGTCGGCTGGATTCCTGGGAATAAGCCGAGGGGCAAACCTTTGTAAATGTTAATCTCTTCTCTGCTTAAGATATCACCCATGTCTTTGATGTTCTCAAACATGTTGACTCCTATCTCCGTGGAGGGTGTGGGGCCTGGACAGGCCAAATGCTTGTTTAGTCTGCTGTCTTCCTCTAAGAGACCTGGATCCTGATGTGCTCACCTCTAGCTGAAACTGGAACAAACCCTTCTAAAGCCAAGTTTGGGGTGGGTGCGAAAACACGGGGATGCTGACATTCAGGCCTCTGTGCCCCCACTAATTTCCAGAAGCCAAACTTCATCTGAATCCTTTCCTTTCCTAAGCCCCATGGATCCAAGTGGATAATCATTTATTACGAATGTCTCCTGCCAAAGAGAAAGGTTTTCGATCTGCGTATACTCGCATTGGTTAAGATAGTGCTAATTGCTATAACAACAGGCTTGCATCTGTTCCTGAAGTCAAGTCCAAAATGGATGCCCTTGATTGGAGATGGGCGTTCTCCAAGTGGAAACTCAGGGAGGCAGCTTTGTTCTATCGTTGAGTTCTTTCTTTGCAACAAGTGGTTTCCAAGGTGGCTGTGTTCACCTGTTGCAAACTGGGAGGAGAAGACATACCTGCTTCATAGCTCTATGGATAGGAAGAACACAGATCACTTCCTGTCATATTCAATTGGCTCTTTTTCTTTTGCCAAGGAGGGGTTGTGCTGAGGATGGAACCCAGGCTGGGCCTTTACACATGCTAGGCAAATGTTCTTACCGTGGAGCCACATCCCCAGTGTCCTATTTTCTTTTGCCTGTCAGCCCCAGGGCAACCCCTGGAAGGGAAATAGGAAATATGGGTCCTGGCTTAGAACTGCTTTCCTCTGCTGAGTGGGAACCCTGGTGTGCATCCTGTATGTGCTACGAGGAAACAGCTGTGTCATAGGAGGAAGAGAATACCTCAAGAGCAGAGTCTGAAGATACAGGCTCATGCTCCTCTGGTGAGGTTCTTGGCCCCCCTGAATCTCAACTTCCTAATCTGTAAAATGGACCTCATGCAGAAAAGGGAAAGACTAGGAGTAATGGTATGCTAGTTATTATCAAATGCTCCAACACAGTCAGCAACTAAGTTTGGAACTTACAGTATTGGGGGGAAAATATGATATGGTTGCCAGAAACACAACAAATTAAAGAAAGGTTGGACAAATGGGATTGTATGAAATTGCAGAGCTTCTGCATGGCAAAGGACATAGCTAGCAAGATCAATAGAAACCCCACGGATTGGGAGAAGATCTTCACTAGTCATACAACGGACAAGGGTCTCATATCTAAAATATACCTGGAAACTTCTCTGAAGATGAAAGAAGGATGGCCAATAGACACATGAAGAAATGCTCAACCTCCCTAGCCATTAAAGAAATGCAAATCAAAACGACATTGAGATACCACCTCACTCCAGTTAGACTGGCTAAAATCAAGAACGCTAATAACAACAGATGCTGGAGAGGATGTGGACAGAAGGGAACCTTACTGCATTGTTGGTGGGAGTGTAAACTTTTTCAATCACTTTGGAAAGCAGTATGGAGGTTCCTCAAAAGACTCCACAAAAAGCTCCCCTATGACCCAGCAATCCCACTTTTGGGCATTTACCCAAATGATTACAAACAAGACCACACTAAAGCTACCAGCACGACTATGTTTATTGCAGCATTATTTACCATAGCTAAGATATGGAACTAACCCAGATTCCCCTCAGTAGATGAATGGATCAAGAAAATGTGGAATCTATACACAATGGAATTCTATGCCTCCATCAGAAAGAATGACATTGCCCCATTTGTTAGGAAATGGAAAGGTGTGGAAAAAATTATATTAAGTGAAGTAAGCCAGGCCCAAAGAAACATAGGTCCCATGGTTTCCCTTATTTGCAATATCTAGTATATGTCTGAGTCAA
>NW_012267322.1:6286161-6306414 GCF_000151885.1 Dipodomys ordii | reverse complement strand
GCAATATCTAGTATATGTCTG
This sequence comes from Dipodomys ordii, assembly GCF_000151885.1. Classification (NCBI taxonomy): domain Eukaryota; kingdom Metazoa; phylum Chordata; class Mammalia; order Rodentia; family Heteromyidae; genus Dipodomys; species Dipodomys ordii. The sequence goes on along the minus strand of NW_012267322.1, from coordinate 6,306,393 downwards.
AGTCAAGCAGATAAGGTCAGATAAGTTGATGTTAGGGAAATGAACCCTAAGATATGTATTCAAATGTTTTTTTTTCTTTCATGAGATTGTTTCTAACACATTTATAAGATTATTTTTTTGTTGCTTTGTATGTCCTTCCCCCACAGTATAACCCCTGCTTTCACTGTATTTGATGTTGGTATGATTTGTGGAGGGGAAGGGAAAAACAAATCGTTTAAATAGGGATACAGGTGGACCCATTGCAGCAATGAGATGTACAAGTCGTTATGTGGAAAATGAACTTCACAACTTTGGTGCAGGGAGGGGGGCGGGGGGGGAGGATGAGATGGAAAGGGGAAACAAAGGAGGAGGCTACAATGCTTGATAAGAAATGTACTCATTATCTTGCCCATGTATTTGTAACCCCTCTGTACAGTATTTTCACAATTAAAAAAAATATATGATAGGGTTGGAAATGTGTAAGAATTCCCAGTTCTCCTGGAAGAAAGGAATAGGTCCAAATTCCTATGTGGTGACAATTTGCTAGAGCTAGTGTAAAGTGTCACCTTATCTCCAATGTCAAGTCCAAGTTGTGAACTTCCTGGCCTGCCCTTGGCTTGCTTTGCCCTGTAGACCCAGGCAGCCTGGCCCTCTCTGGCAGGTGAGTTTGAGAGCCCTAACTTACAAGTGTTGAATCGATTCCTAAGAATGAACGTATGCATCTTAGTTCAGGAATGGCTGACTTCTCCTTCCCTGCTTTCAAAAGAACTTAGTGGTTTCCAAACCTCCACTCCAATCATAGAATCTTGTGCACTGATTGTGTTAACTAGTCAACTGCAGAAATCGCTTATGAACAGCCAAACCTGATGTCCCGATAAGTGTGATGGTTTTAGTCGTCTAGGTTTTATCATGCAAAATGGTCTGTTATAAAGACGGTGCCACCCACTTCATATCCTTGTTGGATTTTGTAAGTTAATGAATGGGAATTTCTGGAGAAAGTTTTACTGCAGAACTCAGAATCCTGTGAGTCCAGCGATATGATTAGGAAGTTAGCCAGCCAGGGCCCTGCTGGGGAGGATGGATGACTGACAGCTATAATTGATTGGCACTGGTGAGGATGCCAGGGGCACAACTTTGTCAGGGCAAGCTGGTTATCTCCTGCCAAGGTCCACTTGGCTATCACTGGGAATGCAGGAAATGAGCAATCATGGAAGACTTTTAATGATCTGTTGACAGAAGTAAGTTAAGAAATAGAATGATAAAACTGTGAGGCAGAGCAAGGAAGCAAGAAAGAAGAGAGAGGAATGGGGGGAGAAGGAGAGAGAGAAGGAAGAAGGGAAGGAAAGATGGAAGGGAGGAGATAAAAGAAGAGGAAAAGGGGAGCAGAAGAAAGAGGAAAAGGATAAAGAGGAAAAAAGGAGGAGGGATGAGGAGAAAGGAAAAGAAGGAAGATGAGGAAAAGAAAAAGGAGAAGTAAAAGAAAGAAGGAGCAGGTGGAAAAAGAGAGGAGGAAGAAGGTGTGAATTCTGAGTGTACAGTAAGGATAGACTAACATTTGATGCTGTAACAAATGACTCAGCATCTCAATGGCTTCAACCAATGAAAGTTTATTTCTCATTCACTGTCCACATCCATCGAGATCAGCAGAGGTCTGTTTCACATTGTCTTCAATCTGGAGGCTCTGTCATCTAGAACATGATTACAGAAAGGGAAGAGCAGAGGGTGAATCACACACTGAGTTTTTAATAGCCCACCTAGAAGTGACATCAGTCACTGCTACTTACATTTAGTTGGCAGAGTAAGCCATGCCATGCCCAGGGATCTTAGCATTGTCCAGGAAAACTGTAAACTCTGTGAGTGACCCTAACATCTATTTCTCTGAGGACCTCTGCTTTCTGGATCCAGAAGAGATCTCTTTGTTTGAGTTGAGAGCCTCTGGGTTGCAGATAATGAAAGGGCATCTAAGCTACTTAAACAAAAGGAAATACTGACTCCCCAAACCTAAAAGCAGGAGCAGCTCCAATAGTCTTCAGGTAAAGTTGACACCAGGAGTCAAAGCTCTGAAATCTAGTCTCCTTCCCTTGAACTCCATTCCTTTCCATTGGAACTTGGTTTCAGGTTTCATTGTCCCCAAGTTCATAGTTCAAGTCCAATCCTTGGTCTCAATGTCATTGTGCCACTATGGGCCATGTGCAGATTCCTAAACCAATTTCTGTGTAGAACAATGACCATCCTTAAATCACATGCCTGAATTAACTTCATCAAAAATGCATGGACTCAGGACAGCAATGGGTTAAATTTGATGGAGCTGTGTACCAAGATCATGGGTATAAAATCTACACTAGCTGAGTTAGGTGTCTCTTGCCTATCATCCTAGCTACTCCAGAGTCTGAGATCTGAGGATTAAAGTTCAAAGCCAGACTGGGCAGAAAAATCTGTAAGACTTGTCTTCAATTAACTGGCATAAATCTGGAATTAGAGTTGTGGCTCAAGTGGTACAGTGGCCAGCCTTGAGCAAAAGAGCCAAGTGTGAGTGTGAACAACGTCCTGAGTTCAAGCCCAGGTACCAGCATAAAACAAAACAAAACTTGACTAAACCAGCTGCTCAGCAGATAGAAGCAGGAGGATCAAATGTTCAAGGTCAGCAAAGGGAGAAGCAAGGTAAGACCCTGTCTTGCAAACAGAGTAATAATTTTTTTAAGTGCTGGGAGCGTGACTCAAGTAGTAGAGGCCTTCCTTGGCCTGTGCAAGGCCTTGAGTTCAATCCTCAGCTCTAAAAACCCACCAACCAACTAATGACAGCTTTACTAAAAAACATCATGCTCCAAGAGAGCTTAATAAGGTAGCTATTATTACTGGTAAGGAAACAATTGCTTAGGTAACATCTCACCCCGCCTTGAACTATGACAGTAGCAGGTTTTACCAAAGGAATCGGATTTGGTGGCAAGCACCATTTATTTACCCTTGGAGGCAGAGACTTGGGCCTGAGAACTTGGAAATGCTAATGGTTGAAGCAAATTGAAGAAGACATGAATTGTCATCTCCTCCTGCTATAGAGATTGCCAGTTATAGAGAGCTACAGAGTGCCACAGACAGATAGTAAATCAAAACATGTAACACATTCTTCCTATTTGAAGTACTGTATGCTATTTAAAGAAAGGAAAGCCAGTTCTCTGGCCACAAGTCCCTGCTTGTGTGACAGAAGTCTGTGGTGTCACCTCTGGGGTTTTCATTATTCAGCTGTTTTGAGGATGAGTGATTGATGTAATTAAAGTTATTGGTAAAGAAAGACTCAGTTACCAAGGGACAGATGAGTCAGCACTAAGTTTCACTAATGAAATAATGTTTCAAGGAGTAATTCCTAAAATAAGCTTTTCTTCTTTTTATTTTTTAACTTAAACATTGTAGGTCAGCAAAAAAAAATGAAGAAAAACCCAACTAGATGTCAGTAGTGTATAGAAACATACTACACAGTCTGAGAAGTTCCCAGATTTGGTCAGTCTCCATGGTAGAAAACAGAACTTATTGAATGCTAAGGGTTCAAGTTTGCATTTATGATGCAATCCTAGGCTTTGTACCCCTCCTCTCCTTTGTCATCTGAGACTGCACATTGATACTGATGTTCCCAGAGATGGAGGAACCTGTCCAGGCCCTCACAGGCCCCGGCAGCTCTGGAGCTTTTCACATTGCCACAGGCCCTGGGCTCAGATCTTTGGTCATTTAACCTGGATCCAAGCACACTCAGAATAACAGGCAGGAGCTGTAGGGATTTGAACCCACATCCAGGTGACTCCTGAGCTGCTCTTCCTAAACTCATGGACACATCCTGTAAGGCAAGGTGACTTCTAAGCCACTGATGTGTGTTTACCATTTCCTTTGGTATCTATTGAATTCCCAGGACATCCCAGGACTGTTAGGACAGAAAGACCACTGGGACAGCATGCCACACCTGTCAGAGGCTCAGGGCAGAGCTGAGAAGGGATGGGAATGGAAGGAGCCAGAGGCCATGTAGAGTAGCCATGTGTGAGATAGTGACAGCAGTGTCAGGCTTCCAAAGTTCCCATGTGGGGATTGAATGATGGCATCCGCTGCTGATCTGAGGTGGGGCCAGAGTGACAGCAGGGAAGGAGGGGTCTTTGGGCCAGGCATGTGGAAGATAAGTTGTATGTGGCCCTTGTGGCCGGAAATAGTGGATGTGTGGCTTAGAGTCAGAGTGAGGACAAATCTGAACACTAAGCCAGGTATGACTAGAGCACAGCCAAAGAACGAAGCCCACCTGCAGGGCCAGGTAGAGGAGGACTAGCCTGGTTCTCCACACAGGGAGGAAAGAAAGGCACAGGGCAAGGCGAGGCAGGACTTTAATGACATTACAACTGGGAATTCAACAGTCCCATTCAGTGCTCTGTGGCACTGTGTTTGGCTGCAGAAGGGAAGTCGGAGATAGTAGCCCTCACTTGTGAGCAGCTGTAAAAAGGACACCAACTCAATCCAGCCTCAGAGTCCTCCAGATCCACGTTCTCCCAGCCTCTACCACACTTGGTTCAGAGCTGCAGGTCCAGCGCCACCCCCCATCCTCCCCACAGAAGGCCTTTCCAGTGACAAAGAGTATATGGGGCTGTTGGCTTTCAGCCCAGAAGAGTGAGCTCAGACAGGAAAGAGAGTGGTACTGTGGACCTCTGGGGATAGGGAAGCCAAAGCTCAGCAGGTATGTGGGAGCCTTCCCATTCAAGTCCTGTCTTCTTGGAAGTATACCCAAGATGAGAATCACTGTGCAAGGGATTTGTAAAGAAAGAGCTTTCGGAAGAAACCAATGAGGGAATGGATGGAGCTACCCTCCCTATCACCAACAGGCTGCTTGATCCTAAGCAAGATGCCTGAGCTCCCAGGCCTTCAGTTTCCTTATCTATAAAAGAATAGGTGGAGTTTGCCCAGGTCTAGAGATGGCTGTGGTGGTGCACGCCTGTGGTCCTAGCTACTCAGGACAGGAGACTGAGGTAGCAGGAGGATCTCTTAAGGAGTCTGAAGCCAGCTGAAAGAAAAAGAGAGGGGGTAAGAAAAGAAAAAAAGAAGGAAGGAAGGAAAGAAAGACAGATGTAGGAAAGAGGGAGAGAGACTAGGGGAAGTAGGAAGGGAGGGAGAGAGTGAGGAAAGTGAAGACAAGGGCTGAGGGTGTAGCCCAATTGCAGAGCACTTGCCTACCATGCATAAGACCCTGTGTTTGAACCCTCACACTAAAATACACACACACACACACACACACACACACACACACATACACAATACATCTGGGAAAACCTGTGAGGGAAAAGGAACAGGGTTGAGGAGGGGTAGAGAAGGAAGGAGCCTTCTGGGAATAGTCAGAGAATCTGAGAGATCTCAAAGGTGCCAGCTGCCTTCAAAACCAAGGGGCCAAGAAGTTTGCTGAATTAAATTCTTGTTATCCCCGTCTTCTGTTTCAGCCATCACAGCAGTATAAATATTCCTTTCAAACTCAGTAAGCTGTGACAAAGTGTGAAGGATCTGATTCTGTACAGGCCCATTCCACAGTTAGGATGTGGAGTACAGGGCAGAAGCAGCAGGTAGAAAGAGCTCTGAGCAAAGGACACCTAGTTCCATCCAGCCTTGAACTCTGCAGAACTGTTTTGGACATTCCTCCCACCTGCAATGAGACTTGGCAAGATGTTACCAAATTAAATGGGAAAACCTAAAGGAAATTTAAAAGTCTACCCACCAAAATAAGCCAGGCCAATGAATTTTCTGCCACACTCTTCACAAAAGCAAAGAAGTGCTGTTTATTCCAAACAATACTTTTTCTCTGGCTCTTTTATGTGATTAGCCCTCTTCTGCTAGTGAAGGTATTTTCACTTATGTGTATATGAAAAAAAAAAGAGGTATTTACTACCCCAGGGTCTGGATTTAGATTGTTGATATAAACAGAGGGCAAATAAAACAAGCAAACAAGCAAAATTAAACCCTTGTGGTTTGGATCTTAAAAAAAAATATGTTAAAAACAACAGCACAGTGACCCTGATGTAAAACTGTGTTAGCTAGGAAAGTCTCTGAAACATTCCAGAATCATGACAGGATTCAACACTGAGAGGCTAGCAGATACCTTGTTCTGCTGGAAAGATGTTGCAATGATATTCCTAAGGGCTTATGGGTCCCCCAAAGGACAAAGCCACTGATAGTTTACTGAGAGGGAAAAAAAAATATCCCCCAGCTATACAATACAGAAAGTCAAGGAATAACAGGAGAGAAAAAAAGCAGTCAAACTGAGATGTCAAAAAAAAAAGTTCAAAATAAACACATAAAATACCCATGATTTACAGCCTTGTCCCCAACTGGAATCTTTGCTTGATGGAATTTGCGTTGCAAAATGATGGGCAAAAGAACATTCATTTTTACTTAAGTTACATGAGATAATTGTGAACAGGCGGAAGTCACTTCAGATCGGAGAAATAAGTAGAGCCTTTCAGACAGCAATTATTCAGGGCAGACAAGGCTCCCTGGCAGGGACTCAGTCCCTCTTCTGCCTTGTTGTTGAGTCTCAGAGAGAAGGCACATTCTGAGCTCCTTCCCATCTGTACTTCACACACAGAGTCTTGAGGACGCACTGGGTCTGTGAGCAGTGTTTGAGGAGGACTCAGATGTTTCCCCGCCCAGCCTCAAAATATCTCCCTTGACAACCTGTCACCGTGTCTGAGATTCCACCATTATGAATTCATTCCTCTCTGTTAAGGCGTTTTGTTTCCAGGAGTTCTCAGTGAAAACACAGATCTCCTGCAGAACTTTGCTCACAGGAGGCAGAGTTGAGAGGCCTGGGTTGGGGATTGGGCTCTGCCTGTGAACTCACCATAGAAGCTTGGTCATGTGATTTTTTTTTTTTTTTACTTCCTGAACCTTGCTTAACTTTCTTCACTGGAGTGGAGGGGTGGGGGCTGACAGGAACAAAAAGAAAAGCATGGTCAAAAAATGCTAAGATCTGAGGTTTCAGGAGAGATAATCTGGTTACTTTAAAATTTTTCCAGGCCTGGGTGACATAGTGTGGACTTTGGGGTCCTTTGCCCCTGGCTGTCTGTCATACTCACAAGAGCAGCTACTGTGAGACAAAGGGCTTGGGGGGGGAGGTCATGTCATAAATGGTCTTACTTCCCTCTCTTTGGGGGAGAAAAAACAATCCCAGCTCCTCCCTTAATGGCTGCCATCTCCACCCAAGGCAGCTCTACTTCCCCAAATTTTTGGAAGTATCCAGAGCTCCCTTCTCTCTCTCTCTCTCTCTCTCCCTTTTCTCATCCCCTACAGACAAACCCTTAGCATCTTCCTGGAAAATAATGGCCCCAGCCTCCCAGCTTCTCCCCACCTCGCTGGCTCTGATACTGGCCCTAGGTAGCACCATCTTCCTCTGGCTTTTCCATCAGCTCCTAACTGGTTCCTGCTTCTCCTTTTGGCTGCCCAGGCTCTCAGCTCCACCCTCTGGGGATGCCTTTAACATGTAAGACTGTCACTCCTCCCAAAGCCCCCAACACCTATCCCTTTCTCTCCATCACCATCAATTCCAAAGATTTGCTCAGGACCTCAAAGCCCCTTCCTTAGCTTTGCTCTCATTCTCTGTTCCCCTCATTGAAGGTCTCCTTCCTGTTGCTCAGCCCTGCTACCTCACTAATATCTTTCAATGTATTCTTCCTTCCCCTAGAACTCTCTTCCTGCAAATATCTGCATGGCCTACTCTCAGTTTTATTTCTATTCTCTGGTCAAGTACCACACCCTAAGGGAGGCTTCCCAGGGGTCCTCACTGAAAGGGCTCACTCCTTAATTTTCCTTTATAACCCCAATCACCTGAACACTGTGACACATTGTGATCACACTGTCTCTCCCGCTGAAGTGTAAGCTCCTGGAGGGTAGGGATTTTATTTTGTGCATGCCCCACTGGCAGCATATGATAGATGCTCAAGGAACATAGGTTGGGGGAAGGAAAGGGAAGTGGAAGGGAGGAGAGGGGAGTTGAAGGAGAGCTACCCTTACAAGGAGACCAGCCAATGCCAAGGTCTTTGCTGCCTTCTGTTTCAGCAAGGCAGGTTGTCCTGTGGAGCCAGAAATGGAGTGTTTGGGCCAGGGAGAGACAGAATGGGAGGAGGAGGGAAGGTGTTATATCTACAGGAAAAGGACCTCAGATGAACTAAACTAGTGAGCCTTACTGACTGAAGGTTCTTAACTGAGATCAGCCAGAACAGACAAAAGGTCCTTGTGTATAAATTCCAGAAGACGAGACTGCTGTCAAAGGGCTGGTCAAAAGGGGACAGAGCAAAAGGACATCATGAAGGACAGCCTGGAGCAGGTCACTTGTGGGTATCACTGACTTCCTAAGCTCCAGGAGCCCCCCGCCCCCAGCCCTAGAAAGTGTTGCTCCCCAAGGGATGTAAGGGGGGCGGGCAGCAGGAGTACTAGGAAGGTACAGCCATTCTGATAGGATCCCTTACCCTGCTTTACCTCCAATTTGGGCTTGTGTCTCCAAGGACTTTGGGTCTTTAGAGTAGCATGCCTTTAATAACAGCATTATGGTATTGAAGACCTTTCATGTGCCCCATCCTATTCCCCACACAGAACCCTTTCCACAGATGCGGACACAGAGGCCCAGGCTGGTTACTGGACCTGTCCAAGGGCACATTTCAGAAGCAGAGTCATCATGGCCAAGCACCCTAGACTAAAGTCTCCAGTCACTGCTCTGTACTTCCTAGGGCTCCATGCTCCAACTCACTGAGAGGTGGTTGCCACTGGTGGGCCTACAACTGGCCCAGTCTCCCTCAGGCATGCATTCAAGGGGTCATGGCAGGTGGCTACAACCTATGCTCCCCAGCTCCTGGACTGGGACCCGGACTGGGACCTGGACCGCCCACTGGAAGCAGCACTAGTGCCCACAGCTGGGCACTTGGTGATTCATGCCAGAGGGTGAACCCAATTTTGTTGAGCGCTGCCGCCAGGCTGCCGGTGTGGACCAGAGCTCTGAGCCCTTGTTTGATGAACAGCCGCCAATAAATTCATTAATCATCATTTTATGCCTCATCAAACCCCCTCCAAGCCCCTCCATGGGAGTTACACAAATTAGCCCCTGAAAAGACAGTAATTTCAGTTTAGCGAGGTAAGTGCTTTCTGATGGGCTCCGGGCACAGAGCTCTCCTGACAAGCCCATCCATCAGCGCATGGGGAAGGGGCGAGGCCCGGGACATCCTGTCCAGCTCCCAAGGCCCTGCCCAAGCCAGCATGGGGGAGGGGGAGTACTGGTAGAAGGTCTCTGCCCAGGGCACCCTTCTCTCTTGGTTACTTTGCACCCATCTTCCAAAGGCTAACTCACCAAAACGCTCTCTCTCTCTCTCTCTCTCTCTCTCTCTCTCTCTCTCTCTCTCTCTCTCTCACACACACACACACACACACACACACACACACACACACACACACACACAAATCAGCTCTCCTCAGCAGAAAGGAACTTAACTTTTTGGTAAACCGCCGATGTCCAAAATTGGGACAGGAATCGGAGGCTCAGGAGTGTGCTCAGGAATTCGAATTCTTAACTGCGTCAGGAGAAAAGAGCCCGGAAGCGCTTTTTCCTCCTATATCTGCTGGTCCAGGTTCTCCGAACCCTTGATTATTATGGAAGGTCCAATGGGATTGCATGCCTGCACTATCCGGAGAAAGAATGGAGGGGTTAATTATTAGGAATCGAAGCCCCATGCTCCAAAAGGAGGCTATCTGGGAACAGAGAAGGGAGTCGGCCTGTCCGTCCATACTGAGGGCAGCTCCACCAGAGAGACTCTGGTGGCCAGAGAAGAATGCCCTGTCTTTTCCAAAGCCCTTAGGCTTTTCTCACTGCTAAGCGCCACCTGGGGTGGAAGAGGATGTCTGGGGTGAGAAGGAAAGACCTCTAAAATGGTACGAGACAAGCACAAGCACGGGGAAATGGAGAAAGGAGATGGGGGACAAAGCGAAGTGCGGCGACATCGGGTATTCGTGAGCAGGGTGCCAGGGCCCGGCCGTCTCACCTTCCAGCCCGGTGGCACCCAGGGTCCTGCGGGAACCCCACCTGGCGTTCAGGCCGAGTGTGAAGGAGCGCGGGGAGGAAGCGCGGCCCTAGCGGAGCCGCGGGGCCCGCGCGCCCCTGCCGCGGAGAGCTGGAGCGCTGAGCAACGCCCGGCCCCTTCATTAACTTCCCCTCCACGCGGCGCTGCACGCCTCGGAAAATAAGTTAGCAAACGGGGAGCCGTTTATCTCTTTTATCTTGGGGCCTGATCCAATTAAATAAGTGCACATTTGCATTTGCATCCATCAGGCGGGGAGCGCTGAGAGCCTGAGGTTTGCTCGGAGCAAATAAAAGCAGATTTCACTGGGAAAGCGACGTCTGGGCGCGCTGGTCTCGTTCGGGCTCCGGAAACCAGCGCTGCTAGGCAGGCGGCTTTGGAGGACCCAGAGTTGAGGGGTGCAGCCCTCGTTCGGCTTCCCTCTGGCCCTGTCCCGAGGGTCAGACCAACTCAGGGAGTGGAGTCAGAGCTCCAACCCTACTCTTGATGCGTTCTCCCGTTAGGCCGAGATCCGGGCCCGGGGGAGGGAGCGAGGGGGGGGGAAGGGTCCAAGTTGCATTTAAGAAGAAAACGAAATGGAGATGGGCCCTGGCCTGATCACAAAGAGAGACCTGCAGAGACGGTCTAGGGATAGTTCTAAAGTTTTGGTTAGCTTTAGAGAAGGCAGGCGGCGGGGTACCAGCGGGACCCGATTTCTCTCCAGTTCAGTGAGGAAGCAGAAAGGGGTGCGAATAGCCAGGCCAGAGGCGCGGGTACCCCATTTCCTCGCACCTTAGGGAGTCCCGTTAATAGCACCCACTAGCACTTCCGGAAGGTGGGAGGTCTCCCGGGAGAGAGCTCTGTATGATTTGCCTGGAAGATTGAAAGGTGCTTTCGAAATAGCAAGTTTCGACGCAGTGGAGGGTAGTTTGGTTTTATTTGCTTTTCTTTCATCTTCATTTGTAGTGTTAGTTTGTGTTGCTTCTGGCCATCCACTGGCCAGAAGCTATTCAGACCCACAACGGCATTTTGGGGTATCCGTTGGTATGATAGACATCCCCCAGAAATGGCAAACCCCAAATTCAAACAAGATCGCACAGGACGCAAGGCACCAGGCGTACAAGTGTGTGATCCTGTGATCCCGAAGCCCAGGGTAGCCCGGACACGTCCCCGAAGTCCCCAACCTCCTGCTACGGAGTCGCCGGTATATTTCTCCATTGCCTTCTACCTAGTTTTTGAAACAGTGAGGAGGCTAGGGGCGGGAATCCGAAGGGTTAGAACTGTTTTAATCAAAGGCCCTGCGCCCCCAAATTCCCAATGCCAATCAGGTCCTGGGCTCCAAGGACAAAGGCGACTTAAGGTAGATGAGTTCAAAGTTCAGAGCTTAAGCCCTGCGGTGGGTGCGGGCCTGGCAGGCAGGGTAAACTGCTTCGCTCCCCCAGAGAACCCCGGCATTTCGGGGGACCGGCAGGCGGCGCCCTTCCCGAACTGCATCCGTGCCCGGCGCCCTCTGGGGAGCGCGGTCGCGATCATTCAACCGGGAGCGCTTTGTAGCGCGCGCCCCGGGCCTCTGCCCCAGTTGGCAGCTACTTGTGGGGGACAGGTGGGCTGCGAGGCGGGACCCTGGCGGAAGTCGCACGCACGGTCCTTCTTCCCTCTCTTCCTTTCAGGCCCAAGAGCTGCGCTTGTGTATGGCAAGGAGAGGGCCAGAAGGGTGTGCAAACTACGAGGCCTCGCAGCAGGCCTTGTACCCGAGTTAGAGAACTAAGTCGAGCAAGGCCCTGGGTACTCAATCTGGGAGCTGGCAGGGCAAGGCCCCCCTCGCAGCTTCTCCAGGCCCGCGCATTTGCTCTTGGGACTCTACTGGGCTATTCCCTCCTCTCTCCCAAAAGACTTTAACTGATTTCGTCCGGCACAGAGGAGTTAGGGAAGGAATCCAGCCTGGTCCCAGATGGGCGCTGCCTCTGGAGACAGCTATTCCATGATCCCAGGATCTTTCTTGTTGCGCATTCAACGCCACCATGCCCTTGCCTTTAAAAGTCAAGCTAGGCGCTCATTGCTCCTTGTGGTTCGCAACTGGCCTAGCCAGGCGCAGGTGGCCAACACCCGCGCAACCGCAGCGTCGAGGTATCGCGGGCACTGCTGCCCGACAGCTGGTCGTGAGCAGCCCCGAACCCTGCAAGCACAGGTAGTTCCGCTCCCCCCCCTGCCCCAAAGCACCACTCTTAAAATGTGTCGTCTGCTAGACGGTCGATGAAACGGAGGTTCGGGCAGGTATTTGGGACTCCACAGACACACAGCTCCTCCTGGGATTAAGTGGAGGGCAATTTCCTAAAAGCCCAGCACCCTGTTCAGTCCCGCAGGCCACTTCCAAATTAGAAAGTCTCTAAACCCCAGAGAAAACCACTAGCCACCGAAACTCAGATCTAAATACCCTCCCCCACTCACCCCCACACGTACAAACCACCAAGCAGATTTAATTAGGAGTTTGTACTTGGGCTGAAGTATGTTTAAAAAAAAAAAATCGTAACCCTGCCGAGGCCCAGGGCAGGAGAGATGTGGGCTTAGGACGGTGACTAGGATCACCCGCAGCGGAGCTACCCGACGTGGTGCGCCCCAGCTGGGAGTCCTCTCACTGCGGCCTCTCCTCGGGGAGAAAGGCCCGGCACTCCGGGGTGCGCAGTTCCAGTTCCCCGGCCGCAGCCGGCGAGCATTCGGCGCACCATCCCGAGCCTCCGGCACCGGGCGAGGGAAGCCGCGCGGCGTCATTTGCATATTCCCGGGAACACTGGAAAGCCTGTAATTTTCTTTTAAAAATCTTTGGGCAGGATTTAGGACCAAAGAGGACCAAGTTAACGTCGTCTTTAAACTTTCTCTTAAGAGACTGGCCTATTCTTGTTTTTCTAAACAAGGTGACTCCTGGGGTTGCATTTTCAACGGGGGGCCGAGGTGGGGGGGGTATCTGTGAACCCAGCAGAGGGGGGAGGGGAGATAGAGGGGACTGGGCGCAGGGTCAGGGAGGGCAAGTCATCTCTGGAATTCAATTGTTTAAAAAATCATTTATAATTAAAGGGACAAAATAAAATGCAATAATCTCATGCATATTTAATCATTCACATTTCCAGCCTTAAAACCATTCTCCTTGCGTAAATTTTGTCACTAATTTAAACCCTGAGGTAGACCTAGACAATGCAGCTTTCAAACTTGTTTAAATGCAAATAATCTAAAGGATCCCGGCTGGGAGGTTTTCTTTTATTATTTTTTAAAGCATTTACGGCGGAGAAACTTTGAGGTGTGTTTAGGAAAAGTCCAGTGTTAAAGTCATCTGGAGTAAAGATGCAAATATGTGCATTTTGATTTAGCCTAATTAAACTAGAGTTACGAGCAAACACATTCTGTCACTACACTGGAGCTTGGGTTTAATAGAGCAAATTAATTCCCTCGTGGCAGTGTGTTTTTGCTGTAATGCACCCCGCCTCTCCCCTACCACCGAAATTTTCCCACGAATACAAGGCAGCTCCAAGTCTCCTCGGTAAAATGGAGACGCGAGAGCCACAGCCCAACCCGAACCCACAGGGTTGGCCGGCCCTGGGCGAAGGGTGGTGGTGCGACTCTCTCTGATTTAGAACTGAGGTGCAACAGGAGTTTGCATCTTGAAATCAAGTACACGGGACTAAAACGAGAAAACAAACCCTCAAAAATGCTTCTGTAGCCACTCCGACTCTTGAATCCGATGTAGGAAAAGTGTCAAAGCGACGACAACCCTCGTTCAGCCCACAATGGCCTTATCTACGCAATGGCCTTGGGCTTTTGAAGTCACTTGTCCAAAAAGAGGCCCATTGGGGGAGGGTTCTCTCTAGCCCTTTCGGGGGCTCCTCTTTCTTCCCTCCCCCACTCCTCCACCCAGGGGCTTTGGAGCTCCCCCCCTCCTCTTCTGCCCTCTCGGATCCCCGATTCAACTAAGTGCAGGCTCGAAATTCAGAACAAGTGTGACACCTACCTGTGAAAGGGGGGTACCGTCCCATGGTGGGTTTTGCCACTCCGGCACCCCCCCACCACCCTCCCCGGCGGCTCGCCACCCTCACAGTCGAGGATGGAGCATTCACTGATTTAATCAAATCCAAAGAAGAGATCAATGCCCAATTTTGAAGAGTCAGAGAAGGCAGTGACTTGGGAAAGCTTTCCCTTTGGCATCCCCTAACGCTCCCCGCCCGTATTAGCCAGCAGCACCTTTGAAATAGTAATAAGGGCTAAATCCGGCATAAAATCGAACTCATTAGCAAAGTTCACCAGCTGATTGCTTTGCATAAAACACGACACTGATTGGAAGTAATTAGGTTAAGCGATGGCGCTGGGATGGTGCGTGTCTGTGGCTAGCTTTGCCATCTTTTCTCCCGTCTGGGCACACACTTGGGTCTCTCTTCTCCTTTCTCCAGGGCCCAATCTCCCCTAAGTAGCCCGCATCAATGACCCAAATCCTCATTCCCCAGCAGGGCTATCCCCCGGGGCATGTATTCTAATTACTGGACAATTTCCCTTAGCATATTTAGAGAGGGTCCGTGGTGCTGTTCACACCCCACTTCGAAAAAAGTTACAGTTGCAGTTTTTGACCAAGGCAACGGACAGTTTATTGAGGCTTCTAAAAAGTAAAGAGTAGCTCTGATTATGTTAAAATCTCTTTTAATTAAATATTTTTTTGCATTTTTACAAAGGCGGCTGCAGTTTCTTTTACCTTTTAAATCTAAGTGTATAACCTGTTTCCTTTCTGTAATAATACTTTAGCTCATACCCAGAAAAATCAATAGGTGTAAAAAATTAAATTAAACTTGTATTTTTTAAACTATGAAACAGTTTTGGGAGGGAGGAACACAAATGTATATATTTATATTACAAAAAACATTAAATGCCTGTACAAGTGTCTTGATTTCATAATTTACTTCAAAGATATTGAATTATCAATTTAAATACAAAAATGCTACATTAAATATACAGAATAAGATTTAATACAAATTCTCTTTTTAATTTTTCTTCTCAGTTGGTTAAGACATTTTTGTGTATGTGGAGATGTTTTACATTTTTATGCCATCCATCCCCACTGATTATAAACTTTTGAATAGGAAGGGTAGTTTTTCTCTCTCTGTCTCACTCTCTCTTTCTCTCTCTCTTTCTCTCTCTCGGTGATGGGGGGAAAATAACTGCCAAGGCCATGTTTTTAATAAATTAGGGAAGTCCGGGACCGACGCAGCCCGCGTTAAATGTCGGACATACCTTTCTTCAATTCATAGGGAGAGTCTTTGCACAGGTCTAGTTGAGACGGGTTCCTCAACATTTTCGGGTCTTTAGCCAAAGTGTCCGCTCGGTTCAACACGGTCTGGTTTAATCCATTGAAATGAGAGCCTGGACCGGTTGTGGGGCCTGGCCCAGGCCCGGGGTGGCCATGGAGGTGTCCAAAGGAGCCATAGTTCGTGTAGCCGGGATAGAAGGGCGCCGTGTAGTAAAGAGGCCGGGACAGCACCGTCCCGCCGGGAAAAGGACACTGCGCCGAGGGCGAACGCGACGGCGCCGGGGATGGCGACGCGCGGCTGCCTCCTAGGACTTGCCCGGCTACGGGCCCCGGGCACGGTGGGCATGGAGAACCCTCGTTCCCGCCGCCCCCGTCCTTGACCTTGTCCGAGGATGTGGCGATCTCTGCCAGAGACCACAGTTTGGGCTTGGCAAGCACCACTGGCTGCGGCGGTGGAGGCGGCGAGTGGATGACCGAGGGTCCGCCGGGGCCTGGGGGCAGCTCTCCCGAGGACGGGTGCGCACCGGGCCCCGGAGCGCCCGTGGGGTAGTGAGAGGCTGGGTCGTCCGCCAGCCGCGCCGCCGCTGGCCCAGCTGGGGAGGGCCCGCCGGCGCGAGGGGCCCCGGGCTGCGCATCGTGACGCCCCTCGGAAGGCACCTCTTTAAAATCCGAGTCGCTGAGGCTGCCTTCGGTCTCCTTGCCGGCGGGGGTGGGCGGCCCCTGCAGCCGTTCGCAGCCTGCGGCCGCCTTCTCCTCAACTCCTCCTGTGAGCGAAACCCAGGCTGTCAGAAAGGGAGGGGGGGACAGAAGCCACGCGGTGGGACCCAGGCTTCTGCCCGCAAAGTCCGAGCCCCCTTGCTCCCAACCTCCAAGACCCGTGCGCGCCCCCTCCAGGCCCCCTTTTCCTTCTCAATCTGGCCCAACACGCCCTGTCCCATATCCACCAACCTGCTTCCGGGCCTTCGGGGTCACTCTTGTCCACGGGTTTCTGGGGCTCATCCTCGTCGTTCTTCTCCAGGTCGATGTTCTCCTCTTCCTCCTCGTCCTCGCTGCGGTTCCGCGGCGTCCACGTCATCTTGTTCTCCTTCTTGAGGCGCCGGCGCGCGTTGGCGAACCAGGTGGACACCTGGGTGAGGGTCATCTTGGTGATGATGGCCAGCATGATCTTCTCGCCCTTGGTGGGGTAGGGGTTCTTTCGGTGCTCATTGAGCCAGGCCTTGAGGGTAGCTGTAGCGTCCCGTGTGGCGTTCTTCCGGTACGCGGGGTCCCCATATGGGTAGGACCCCAGGGGCGCCGCGTAAGGGTGGTACCCCAAGGATCCCGCCATGCCGGGTGTGTGATCGTAGGGAGAACCCTGCAGGGAACAGACAGAGAGATTGGTGAGTGTGGACCGAGCTCTTCACAGCCACCGGAAAGGCTGAAGCACACTTTCCCTGTGCTCCGGGGTCTGCGGGACGGCGAGGCCCGCAAACCAGCTTTCCCTCGGGCAGGGCTGGCTGATTCACACCCAAGAGCAGCCCCTCCTCCCTCCTAGTAGACAGCGGGGGACCCCTCAACTCCGGAGTGTGGGACTCGGAAGCTGTCCGGGCCTCGGCGCCACATTGGTGGCCCCTTTCTGTCGGGGAAGGTCCGTGCCCGGTGCGCAGGTCGGGGCCTCCGTGGCCCGGCCCACCTTCCAGATAGAGGCCAGGCCTGGGCGACTCTGTGAGCAGCACCAAGGCGGCCGCATGTTGGGCGCAAGGGGGTAGAACAAGAGAAGTCAGGGCTTTTTTTTTCTTTTTCTTTCTTTCTTTCTTTTAATCTTCAAAGAATCTCAAACCACAAGCTAAGTCTTAACTCCCACGCCCACCAGCCAAAAAATACTACCCCGAACTCAAGCCATTGCGCTTTTCCAGAAAGTGCGCCCGGCCGAAAAATCCCGGATGCACCGCAGCTCGGACGACTTTTCAGAAATTTAATACCTCCAAATCGGATTGCGAAGATAGGATTACGGATTTGCAACATTTTGGAGGATTAATTAAAGGGGAGGGCAACCACATTTGCATAGATTTAGCACGCTTCTGTTCAGATTTCGGGTGTATTTCTTTTGAACTACTTTTCCAACACCGGAAAATTAAAAAAAATACAATTCTCAAGACAGGCCGGTGCCTATATTTGATACAAAGGTTCCTCTTCAATTGCAACGACGTCTCCCCTCCAAACCCCACCAGCTCTGCGATCATCCTGGCTCGAGCAACTCCTGAGCTCGAGGCCCGGGAGAAGCCGAGTGAGACAATCGCGCAAGTTTGCCGGGGCCCGCTCAGCTTGGCGGGGAGATCGGTGGTGGCGCATAGGCCCGTGTCCCCAGCAGTCCCCGCCTGCAAGGCTGGCCTCGGCTGCCCTCGCCCTCCGCTGGTCTCAGATCCCACTCACTCACCACGTACGAGGAGAAAGCGGCGGCGGCGGCAGCCGCGGGGTCCGCGCCGTACTGGAGGTGCGAGTTGTAGCCCGGCGAGGGCGCCGTGAAGGCAGTGGAGCCAGCGTAGGGCGAGAACGCAGAGCCCGAAGACGATCGGCCGAGCTCATCCGTGCGGGGCCCCGAAATAACGCTGGTGCTGTACGCCGGGCACGAGTAGAGCGCCAGCGAAGCGGACGGCTGGTACAAGTAGCCCTGCGGGTAGGACATGGCCACACACGGGCATGGGGCGCGCCGCGCCGCGGCCGCCAACGAGCCGGGCGGCGCCCTGCGAGGGCGATCGGGCGGGCACCTGGCCTCTGGTTGCCCTGGGCCGCCGCTCTTCGAGCCCCGGCTCCGGGGCTCCGGCCCGCAGCGCCTCCTCTTTAGCTTCCCGCGCGCCTCCGGCTGCGATGGTTGCGCCCGCTCCTCTACGCGCCCCACTCGCCCCGGCTCGGCTTTCCCCCCCTCCCTTCCCTGGCTGCTTTCTTTTCCCCCTCGCTCTTTGCACCGGGGGGCTCTGCTTTTGGCTTCGCAAAGGTCCTGCCAAGATGCTAAGTTGGAAATTGAGGATTCTGACGCCTTGTGCGCGCCCGAAGCTCCTCCTTCCCGGGGTGTAGTCAGTGGGAGGACTGGCAGGAGCCTCTGGGCGGCCACAGCCAACCCGGCCGCCAGGCGCGCCTCGCCCTCTCCCTCTTCCTTCCCGGCTCCCTCTCCCGCTCGCTGGCTCTCCCCTCGCCCCTCCCTAGCGCCCGCCTTCTCCTCCGCGGCCCCCCTCTCCCCTCTCTCTCTTACCTCCCCCCCTCCCGTCCCCAGCTCTCCCTCTCTCTTTCTCTCAGACTCTCGAGCGCCGGCCCCAGGATGACAATCACATCCCAAGAGCGCCGACCTCTTCCAACTTTCCTCCCCAGCTAACTCGGGGCGGAGCGGCAGGCTCGACGCGTCGCGGGCCCAGATAGCGGTCCGAGTGCTCGCAAGCACAAAGGGATCGAGGCCACGGACTGTGAACGGATGAACGCTCTGCGCTCTTCTTGCCGCCGCAGATCGCAAACTTGGGGGATTGCTGGTTCTTCCGGAGACTGGGTTCTGGGCTTGGAGGCAGATCGTCTCTCATTCCTAAGGATCGCCAACTAAGGTCCCTGGTAGTGCCGACGGATGCCTGCGCCCAGGGCGCAGGAAGTTCGGCTTGGCTGCCCCAAAGCGCCAGCCACAGCAGCAGGTGGGCTAGAGCCAGGCCTGGACTCGGACGTTTGCACGTCTCTGGCTCGGCCTCCCTTCCTAGGATCCCCGGACCGGGAGGGGACACTACGGGGCTGGGCTGGGGCTGCGACTACCAGATTAGCCCTTCTCTAAGGGAGAGATGGTGGGCAAGAACTGCGAGGAGAAGAAGCAGCTATAACCCAGTGGCTCCCCGGCCTTTCCCCGCCCTTCTGCCACCCTCAAGCCGCGCAGACTCTTTTCTCCAGGGTCTTCATCAGCAGCTCGGCCCGCCGGGTCCCTGGTGGAGGAAGGTGCGGTGTCCCCTTCCCTTTTGTTCAACCAAGGCGCCTTCCCCTCCGCTTGCACCCGCCCAAGCGCCACTGCAAACACTCGGCAGAGCAGTGCCCAACCCAAACACTGTTTGTTCAGCGAGGCGCTGGCAAGGCAAACACTCACCATGGAGTCACAGGCAGAGTCCTTGCCCACCACGGCCACGCCGTGAGAATACAAAACAGCCCCTCTCCCCATGTCTCCCCCTCCCGCACCCCCCGCCCCCGCCACAAGTCACCGACGCACTCGAACTCTGGGACAGACAGGGGCGCTGGTGAACCAGGACACGGCCCGTCTCGGCACCCGAGTTGGGACTTTCATGGACGTGTTGGCCAAGTGGGGCCACCGGAGCATAACTACACAAACTGTATACAAAAGTTTCTCGCGGTGACTTGAGTGAGCGAGGCGCACTTTATTTGCGGAGCTCCAGCCTGGGCACACACTCGCACTAACCCACCTCGGCCACTGGGCACCCACTCGGCGGCGCGCCTACACGCACGCACGCGCGCCGACTCCTCCCCTCTGGCTGCTCCCGATCCGGGTTCCGCCTCCTAAGCTGATTGATCCCCGCTCTCCCCCCTCCCCACACCCCTGTCCGACACTCCCTTCGCTGTCAGACTACATTCTCCAAGAACCCCTCGTTTAGCTCCGCCCCTTCCCTTCCATTGCTTTCGCTTCGGATTGGACACCGCTCTCCACAGGCCCCGCCTATCGATGACGTCAGCCCCGTTCCCTTAGAGTCCAGGCTCAGAAGGGGCGGAGTGGGGCGGGGCTTGGGCTGCGCTATTGTCATGGAGACCAGAAGCCAGCAGCTGCTTTCTGGTGGCGGGGATCTCCCGGCCGCGGGGACTTGCGAGCCCGCCTGGACTGAGCGGAGGGGATCCGACGGGCCGAGCGTGAATGACCAGCGCGGCCTCTCCGGCTCGCTCTCCTAGGCCCGGGCTGGGGGCGCC
>NW_012267322.1:6173400-6285911 GCF_000151885.1 Dipodomys ordii | reverse complement strand
CTCGCTCAGTGCGGGCCGGAGCGCGGCGGACGGGACCGGGCCCCGCCTCTCCGGGGGTCACGGCCCCCGGGCGGGGGGCGTGTCCCTTCCGGCCACGCGAGTCCTTCCCCGCTTCCCCCCTCGGCTCTGGTCCAGGACTGGAGACTTCTGAAACCGGGCCACGGAGGTTTGTGCCGCGAGAATCCGAATCCGTGGCGCAGACAAGCCTGGTTGCGTAATCCGCCGGCCTGGGCCGCAGGCCGTTCCTCCCCCGCCGCCCCGCGCGCCCTCCGCCCTCGCCTTCCTCCTTCCTTTTCTTCTGCTTTTCCTTCCTGCCTTCCTTCCTTTTTCATTTGTCTTAAGGTTTTATCTGTGGCCAGGACCGGAGAGACGCCTGCGAGACGTTGGAGCGTTTAGAGTTTGTGTGTCTGTGGCTCTGGTTGTCACCTTCGCTCTACGTCAAATCCAAGGCTCATTTCTTGAGGATGTCTCTATTTTCTGCTTTATTTGCACATTGATGGCTGGGCTGCTCGATTGGCCAGGGCCGCCCGGGCGTCTGAGATAGACTCGCGCTGAATGTGTGAGACCCCAGGGCTGATCGTTGGCTGGCAGGCGGAATTCAGATCGCATCTTGGCGGGGTGTCTCCGTTTTTTTTATTACAGACGCTTTCACGTTTTTGCGGGTGAACACCATGGTTTTAGCTTTCTGTCTGGATAGTGGTGACGTCTGCCCCCCCCCCCCAACCTCGCTTTCACCGTTCTATTCAGCAGCCCTTGCGTTTGGGAACTTGTTTACTTGTTAGCGGTCTGGTCGCTGAAACGCAGAGGTGGGATCTGTCTCCCACTCATCCCAGGTTATGAAGAATTTTTTTCCCTCCCTATTGTGTTTTGTATTATTTTTTTCCCTAAACATGTTAACTTGCACCAGGAATAGGTCTGCTCTGATTGCTTTTCATGTAGAGCCACTAAACTTCGTTTTAAAACTTCCTAAGGCTTTATTGGTTTGTCATGTCTGCAGAATCCAGATACGCACAACTCTTAAGCAGAGCTTTTGAATACGATCCACAAATTGTACGGCCAAGACAAGGGCCAAGGGGCTTGCCCTTCAAGTTTTAGACAAGCACAGTTGTCATTGTTTCAATCAAGTGCAGAGGAGGTGACTCCTGTTTATTTAGTGTAATAGCTGTTTACAGTTAAAACTTTAAAGGCTCATAAAAGTAGGTCTGCCTGTATTTTAGAGATCTCATCTTCCTTGTGGGAGAGAGACAGCGCCAACCCCAAGAAAGGCAACAGATTGCTTCCTTCATATCGCTTTGCTGTTTTCAGTGTACTTAAAGGATTATGATTGATAAGGCTGTCTTGCCAGAGAATGTTGACACAGGTGTGCATCGTTATCTTAATTAAGATCCTGAGAAAATGTTGTCTATAAATGGAGACAGAAGAAGGGTGGCATATTTTCGTACAGTTTTACTTTGGGAGAATTTAATTGCACTTGAAACCTGTCTCCAAGCTTCCAGATTTTGGGAGCAGCTTGGCAGCAGAAGTTTTACAGAGAAATGGTAGTTTACTGTTAAGTGCTCTGGCATGTACTTGTGGCTTTTTGGCAGTACCTTGTGTCGGCTTTCTTTGTACTTTACCTTTGTGGAATGAGGGTTTCTAATTTCCAAAGAAAAGCAGAAAAAGCAGAACAGCCTCTTATGAAGCAAATGTGTATTAGTGTTTCAGAATAAATTTGTAGAGAAAGAACATGCTTAATGTGCAGGATCAGGAACATAATGGAAAGGTAAATGTACAAGAAATTTATACCACTTGATTTTTTTAACGAAAGAAATAATAGTCTCTAGAATGTCTCAGTAATCCAAAACAATTTCTTTTTTATATCAAGTACCTGGCTCTGAAGATTATGAAATACTTCATTTTTATGTCTAGAAATACACAAAAACTTTTCTTCCAAAATAGTGTTATGCAAATTTGAGTTCACTGAGCAAATGAAGCTAGGGGATGAGTTGAAGAAGCTGAAACATAACCTGGGCAATCACTAAAATAATACTGCTGTGCTTCATTTAGAGTATCTGAATGCAAAATCAGTGGCATGAGGGATGGTATGGAGGCTGTCACCCTTGGCTAACCCAGCACCTTTAACATAAGTGTCACATTACCAGTCCTCCTTCTCTTTGTAGCTCCTGGATGCTGCCTGTCCATCAGTATGAGCATGTGTTTTCCTTTAATATTAAACCCCATTGTAGAAAAAGGAAATGAAAGTGAAGGAGACCATAGCCATATGATGAGAAAAGCCAGGTGGAGAGTAGAGTCCCAGCTCATTCTTGACTCCAAGGATAATTAGCTGGTTAGAATTACATGGTAAACTAAAATCAAAGGAAGACTTATTTAGATTTGTTTGCTGAAACTAAAACAAGAGCGTTAATTTTAAGATGATTACTATCTCTCAACCTCCCCTCCACCATCAATTTCTTCCTCCCTCTGGCAGTTACAATCTCCAAGCTTATGCTATTGTCCATGAATTATTTTTAAATTTGATATATCGTGTTTTAAGACATGGAATGAGGCAAGAACTAATTAGGTGTCATCTGTTTTTAATTAATAACACCACATATTTCTCGGTATGTTTACACATTCTAGAAATCTGAGGAAAAATTGAACTGTTCTTTAGATGCTTAGATGGGAGTAAATGAAATCGTGTAATCCTGACTGAATTAAACATGTTGTTTAAAATAGATTATGAACACAGTGTCATATTTTGGAATACTGTTTTAAATTCTGAAATAGCACAGTCGATTTTGAGAGGTAGTATCTCAATATCTTTGTCTCTTTCTCCCCCATTTCTACATTGCATTGGCTTGTGTATTTAAATACTGTTTTCGTCTTTAGCTGTTTGTTGGTGAATACTTTTTCTTAAGGGAACAGCAGCTGGTGCGCCCTGAGCACATATAAAATCTAATACTTCTTTTTTCCCCTTATTTGGACAGTATCACAGCTTTAATCTGAGGTATGATCCTGGTAACTTATTTCTGCATAAATGTACAGTGTTTTTATGGCGGTGGTATACCTAAACACCAATTTAGCTTGTCAAATTAACTTAGACCCTTCAAAATTGAAAAACAGTATTTTCTAATGTAGTTTGAGTTTAAGCCTTTATTAGTGAGGATGCACTTAACATTTGTTCAGGAGAAGAGAATATAATTTTCTCCTACAGTTGTCATTTATGTAATCCATTTTTCTAGCTTTTTCTCGGGCTAATGATATTCTGCACCTTGATACAGCTTTCATTTGTTTATTTGCCGTAATACAGAGTGATACCTTGGAGAAAATTAGATTAGATAGTCATATCTAATATCCCCAAAGAATTCCTGGTTTACTGTGGTTCTGGCAGGTACTAAGTGAGCCTCATGTTTCCAGCTAACTTCTCTCCGGAGCAGAGGGCTTCCTTCACATGGCGGAAATCTGCCCTTGCACGGCTAAGGCTCATCTTCAAGCCATGCTCTACTTGAGTGTGGGATAGCCTCACACAGTGTCTGCTGGCTTCACCCAAGCATAGGTAGGTAAAGGGTAACAGGGCCAAGTGTAGAATACGGAGTATGTTACTGGGGACCTCTGATGATTAAAACTCTATTAATGCAGTAAATAAGAGGGGAGTGAATAATTTTCTTTGATTCATGGAATGCCATCAAATAATTTAATTTTATTTTTCATCTTGGAATTGCATGGAATAATTTAATGTTATCAGTGAGATTTAGAAACACACTGTAAAACTCAAACCTAGATTGCGATAGTTTATATAAGTAGAACTATTATTTAAAGGAAATAATCTTTTTATGGAAAATCACAATTTTTAATTATGTAATTCTTGTAAGAATACATTTAGTGGAGGTATCAGCTCCAGTCATGGGTTCCAAACTCTAAATGGCAAAGAGTAGATAGGTCTGTCCTCATCTTGCCATTTCTTGTAAAAAAAAAAAAAAAAAGAGGGGTGTTGTAAGAATGAAGAGGAGAAAGTGGGGATATCCTACAAAATTTTGAAAAGTGAGAGAAGGGTTAGGTTGGGACGAATGGGTAAGAATGTTGAAAGGGGTGACATTGATCAAGATTCATTATATTCATAAACTGCTCCATTAAATGGCAAGTCCTTTGTACAACTACGTAAAGATAAGAAAAACAAAGAAAAATATGGCTATAAATGTAGGTGGAGGAGAAAAGCTGTTAGAATTATTTTGAAGAGTATATTTAGTAGGCAGAGCAAGAAGCTAGATTAGTGATGCAGGGCATTTTATTAAGTAATAATGATTATTTTCTGATGAAAGAGGCTCATTTTACTGAAGCAACTTCAGTCACGTAGCCTTTAACAAAACGCATGCTTCTTGAAAATACTTTCAAAGGCATGGAAGTGGTTTGGACTGTGATGTGAAGTAATCATCCATTGTTGTGTCCCTATGCAATAATTGTGGCTCACAAACATGGGCTTCATCTAGGAAAGTATACACAAGTTAGAATACACGTGTGATACAGACAGGAAGAAAATGTTCAGCAACCAGCAACCTGGCTTCTTTTTGTTTACCTTTAAGCTTAGTTGTATGTTTTGCTTTTAAAGCATCTATATCTATATCTATATCTATCTATCTATCTATCTATCTATCTATCTATCTATCTATCTATAGTTGTTGAAATTAAAACACACAGGTATTGGGGGCTTTTACCTTCTAAGGATAAAGGAAAAATCTATGTGCACATTTGTCCAATTTCATATCTGTTTTTGGCCAGATCTGTTAAGATTCATATTTCATTACACGAAAGGTACACAAATGTAGTAAAATGCAATTCCTTTTATAGGAAATAGATGGAGGGGTGTCTGCCACTGTTCTGAGATTACGGAGAAACATCCTTTCAGTAGTAATGGGTTATGCTTGATTAATTGAGAAGGTTCTACTAAATGTTCCTTAGTGGAAATAGCTGAAGAGTGTGCTTTTTGAGAAATGTATCATACAGGAATAAAATCAATTGAAGTATTGGTAATTAAATTGTAATTGCTTGAAGGAAGGAAGTGAGGAGAGATGACCCTAACTATTGCTGTTTTTTCTCTTCAAGCTTCCGCAGTTAATGGAGCCTCTCGTACTGGCTTCTTGGGAGGAGAAGATTCTGAGGACCTGGAGTTAATAATATCTCTTTTGCAAGAATACTTTTCTGTGTAATCTCAAACCTTTCCTACATACAAGGTATGTCCAGTAGATAGCAGTTTCTTTAAATTTGGGTATGTAAATTATCTTGACTTCCTCTGCTGAGTTTCGGAGCCGGTGTCACTGGGGTTGTGGGCTGTATTGCGAGAGCTGAGAAATATCATTTCGGCGTGCTCAGCGCCCTTAAAATAGCTTCTTTCTGAGAAGGTAGTGTCCTGCACAGCTCTGGTAGATGACATTTCACTTGGTGGTTGATGGTCATGTATTTAGCATGTGGAACTGTCCTCATTTACCTCTTTGCTCTTTGTGGTATTTATCTGGGGGTTGTCTAGGCTCTGAGTGCAAGACTTGCTGGTTGGCAGCTTGTTCCCAAGGCTCTGCTGGCAAGTTCTTTAGGCCAAGCCTGGGGTGAGCTAGTACAAGTTCACTAGAGCTGGGGACACTACCGTGGATTCTTTTCCTACTTCAGACCTGGGGTCCCTTTCCAATTTTCCTGCAGTTCTAGGTTGTAGGCAGTGCTTTCCTCTTCCGCTCTCTAGGTTGGCTTACTCCTTACTCTGCTGTTGCAAAGACTCACAGGGAATTGAGAGCTCTATTTTATTCTGCATGTTGTCTTTGATAATTTACTATGTGTTTTCATTTTAAAACTATTGGTATTAACAAAATCTAAGCTTCTTGATGAAAAATTGGGATCCTGTTTGTGTCTATCAGAGGTTTATGCTCTGATGTCGTGTTACCACTTGATGATGTAGGGTAAATTAGAAATTGTTCTAAATCAGAACTGATTACTTGTCTAAGAATGTTTACACAGGCTTAAATTGTATAATAGTATTTGTATCTATTTGTTTTCCTTTTAAAGCAAATGATATGCAGGAATTTTCTAGTCATTAAAATTATCTACCCCTGACCTATATCTAGGGAAGAATATTACTATTACAATAAAGGGCTTCATGGTGTCTAATTATACAAGGAGGCAATTGGTAAGAAATGTGATAGTTCAAGTTGATTTCTTCCATGAAAGGAACTGGGCTCCATTTAAACACACAGCTCTTTAGAAAGGACTTTACATCAAACAGTGTTTGGGGTTAATCTTTAGAAAAGAAAAATATATCCATTTCAGATTCTTTTACTCTTCCCTCTATAGAAGGTGTAAGGAGCTAGAGAAGCCATTAAAATGTAGCCTAGGAAAAATGCTGATATTCAAGTGGTTATTTGGAAAGCAGTTTACATTGTGAAACAATTTAATATCATGACCTTGATCAAGACTTTACACTTGGTATATTTGGGTTATTATTACTCCGACTTTTAAAATAGCAGTCTATGGTATGGCCTGTGTATGGAATTCAGTTTTTTAAAATGACAAGTGTTTACCAGTTATTTTAGAATATACTACAATATTAGAAAGTTGAGAACAGTATTTATCAATAGAAAACTATAAAATGAAACATCAGCAACAGACCTTTAAACCTACTTTTAAGTCATAAAGATATGATCTTGGCATGAATGACACTATTTCATCATTGTTACATAGAATTATCAATATGCTGTAACCCAAATGTCTTATTTGTTAATTCCAAATTTTATTCTCTATAATGGGCTTTTAAATTAAAAGGCACATGTGCTTTAGAGAGTATAATTTGGGTCGTGGGCTATTTCCTAGGCATCAGAACACAGAAAATCAGCCTTGATTAATTTAGGACTGTGAAAGGGGCAGGTAAAACTGTTTGCAAGCAAATTTACTAATGCTCCAGCCATTGAAATGAAATGTTTGTTAACATAATGGCGGTGGCATTTTCTCCTCCTCTTCCTGTGGCTGTGTCCAACACCACGTTACAGTGGCAGTCGCTTAGACTGTTAAGTGTTTAAATGATGACACCATTATGTGAAGTGATTTTGAAATGAGAGATTCCAGCCAAGAATTACATCTGCTCCCATCTCCCTCAAATCATACTCTCTGGCAGTGCAGATTATGATTGATTTGTTTGTGACAGATTGCAGGAAACAGTCATTGATTTTTCAATATTTTACCTTAAAATTATTTACAGTTGTAACCATGGGGAGGTATTTCCATGGGCTGTCAGCCCCTGAAAGACTAGGGTAATATTCCCTGCTCTCTGACAAGACAAATTACCTGTAATGAGTGCAGTAGCTGAAGGGTATACTTTTATTTTAAAATATGTCAATAACCCTAGTGACTAAACGAATATTGATTTAGCATAATGAAGCCTGAGTAATGTGAAAATGAGCTTTTTCAAGGGGCATGGTAAAGACTTTCCTTTTAGCTGGGTGTAAGAAGATTCTTATTCTTCTCAGCTAGCTGGGGGAATACCATCAGGAATATAAGCAAGCCAGCAGGAATGACTGTCACCTGTGATAACCATGGTCCAAATGTCTTGTGTTTAAAGATTTTGAGCCTCAGTTTTAGTCATAGAATAGCTACTAATTTGTTTGATGTTATCCCAACTTGGCTCAGTATCTTTTACAGTTTCAATATATTTTGCATTGGAACCATGGTAATGAATACTAAAATATAATTATACGTACAATCATTTATAGATGACAACATAATTATATTAAGACATTTCAAGTGGGTTATTGTAGTATTTAATGTGCCATATTTTATGGTAGACTAACCCTCAGTCTCTGCATATCAGATTGCTTTCACTGGGAATGAAGATTAATTTACTTAAGTCCTGATTTTTATCAGGACTCTTCATGTTTTCGTTTTTGTCAGACCTTTTCTCGTCCTTTTAATGTAATTCTCAGTCTTTTAGATACCTGTATATTTACATATGAAGGTGTCTGAAGGTTTTACATCTGTATTAGTGTCTCTATATCTGACCTGGTGAGGAGAAAATCAAGTAAAATAGTGCTGGTAGTGGATAGCTGAAAAGTAAGTATTTGAACAAGATGTCAAATTGATGTTCCGTGGGAACCTAACTCATTTTATGGTAACTAGTAGTTATTAAATCATTACAATCAATAGGTAAACCCTGTAGAAATGAAAAGTGAGTTATGATTTCATGGAAATCCAGATGACTCTGACTCTGTGACTGCTAGCTAGCTCTTACTGCGTGGTATTGGAAATGGTGAAATAAAATAGAAACTATAAATACCTCTTAATGAGACGAAGCTAGGTTCTAGAATGCAAAATTATTGCTTTCTTGTTTTTTCCTGGGAATTTGCCTAAGGGCCGGAGACAGATGCTCTCAGCCCCTTGTCTTTGTTGTGTCCTGTACCGATCTGGCTGCTTTGTGACTACCTGTGATGCCACTCTTCCATCATCGGCTTCCCTGGGTCCCTTTTTCTGTCAAAGGCCAAATTTCCCAACCATTAATTTTATTTATACTTTTTAAAAAAGCAATGGAGTATCCACAGAATTACTTCTGCCTTCCAGAACAAAAAAGACAATGTAACATATTGATTTTGATTTTTAAAAGCAAGCATATTTTCTCCAGAAAAGTCTTCATTAAACAAAACACTTAGTTGTTTATTAGCTTATTCTGGAGTGAAATAGAAAATAAGTTATTATCAAAGAAGCTGAGTGTTCATTTTACAGTACAGGCAGAACTATTTATGTGGATTAAATTTAAGAAATACATAGATTAAATGAAGCTTTTCTGAGGAAATTAGTTTTGGATGCTATGCCCATATCTATTTTTTTCCTCCACTTGAAAAAAATGAGCCTGCCTCCGTTCTCCTTTAGGGAACAATTATT
Source organism: Dipodomys ordii (assembly GCF_000151885.1). Classification (NCBI taxonomy): domain Eukaryota; kingdom Metazoa; phylum Chordata; class Mammalia; order Rodentia; family Heteromyidae; genus Dipodomys; species Dipodomys ordii. Next base: position 6,277,025 of record NW_012267322.1, on the reverse strand, counting down.
TATATAAAATATTTTTAAATCATGTAAGTCATTGCCCGGGGTTGGTTAAAGCATTTAGTTTTGAAAAAGAGAATGTACTCTGCTTTAAAAATCCTCTAGTATTTATATCTATTAAGATAAACAGTTTACTCTGATACGGTACATACCAATCTATTTAGTTAATTTTTTTCCAGAATTCATTTTACTGTGCTTCGTCTGAACTTCTATGATAACTTAATATAGGAACAAATTAGCATATAATTCTATTTTCCATGTAACCTGAGGTAGTTGCAGAATTGTATCTCCATTTTGAGTGGGTAGTTGGGTAGTTTGTGTAGATGGCAGCCTTCAGCGTTTGCAAGTGTTCAGTTGCTCTCATTGGAGTCTTGGTGTGTAATGTTTTATAGTAGGCAGCTAGGAACTATCCTCTCCACTGCTAAGTTATTTGAAGGCTCTTAGAGGTAGCATTTGTAAGTAGTGCATGGGAGCCCAGTCAGAGCAGTGCAGATAGGAGTGGAGGTGACTAACTGTGACTACTAAAGGATGCTTTGCTCTCTTAGATTCCGCCATTGGTCTTTGACATTTCCTGTGATCTGTTTTAGACTAGATACAGAGGATGTGGAAAACCAATTGTCCCCATTTATGGACTACAGTATGTTTCCAATTAAAGGCCCCAGTTGTCACGCAGCAGGCCAAACCCCTCTCCAGCACCAACTTTATTGAAAATGTGTGATGTTACAGACTACCGCTGAGCATTTTTGTCTCTAACCCCAGCATAAGAAAACAAATACATTTTATATGCTTACTCTTTTTTTCTAAAATGTTTTTATTTAGTGCATATTAATGCATTAGAGTTAATCTTGGAAAAGAGGACTTTGAAATCTATCATATAAGTATTTTAGTAATCAGATGTCATTAAAGTGGGTAAAAATCACTTTCTAATATGATCTATTACATTTTTGGAAGAAAAAGACTAGACAAGTGTCTATGTATATTTTTTGATCCCCTTGGAATAGAGTATTTCCTCCTGGAACAAATGATTTAAAGCAATGCAGATAGTAGAAAAAGTTCTTGTAACTGGCAGAGCCTTTGCTGTGTAAGAAAGCACATTCACATGAAGGCTGACATCCTGGTCTCCTGAAGAGGTCCTACCTGGGTGGACCAGGAGGTGATTGACTCCCTGGTCATTGGGGAATTCTTTGTAGCAGTCCAGAAAAGGTCAGACTTCCCGCCTTATGATGTGAACTCTGAAAGGTGTTTGTCTGGCCAGAGGTTGCCCCTAGTGGGAACTGGGGAGACTCACAGATGCCTGAGATGTTTACAAAAACTGCTAGGAGTCATTGGGTGAGCAGCCCACTTCATACATCATCTACTTTCACAGTTCTTACAAAGAATCCAAGTGCCCTGGTGAGTTGTGGAGTTTAGGTCTCAGTATTGCAAAGAAAATTTAGTAGGCTACAATATTACTCTTTTGAAGTTTTATTTTAAATTACATTTTATGTTTTGAAATAAGTATAAATTCACATGCAGTTGTACAGAATAACAGAGATCCTTGGGCTAACCTGCTTTACAAAGTATAACATTTTGTAATGTATTGTTTACTGTCAAGGCCTAAGGTTTTTTTTTTTCTTCAAAAAATATATTTATTATTTGACCCGTACTTACTTCTAAGGTAACTTTGGACCAATTTACAACAAAAGAAATGCAAGTAATTGAATTCATTTGAGTAGGATGAAAAGTTAAAGCCCAGGTCAAATACGAAATGATAAACCTAAGCTAATAATAACCATTACAATTTAGCCCTAATTTTAGTAGCGGGTTCCCAGGCAATCAAATTGTAAAAATGTAGAGAGGGATTTAACTTTGAAAGGACTAGGTTTAGAGGGGGAGAATTTCCATCACCAGGGGAAGCCTCCTGCTGCCCTCCTTCACATGCTTACTTTCCCAGTCTCATGTACTCTCCGCAGCCCTAGCCAGTATTCCTCCTTGCTCCATCTCTGATTTTCCCTGTGGACTGTTCCATAACTGGAGTCATTGCAAACAACCTGGCATTGGATGCTTTTGTGCCTCACTGTCTTCTGGAGACTCACCTGGAGCAGGTTAGTAGTCAGCACTAAGTTTCGACTATTACAAATAAAACGGCTATAAACACTCATGAAGCACATTTTTGTGAATCCCAAGTTTTCATTTTCCTGGGACAAATGCCCAGGAGAGAAATTATGGGTCATGTGTTAATTACATGGAGTATTTCTTTTTAAGACTAGAATTGATTAAAGGTAGAGGGTAACATGGAGGGCAGAACACTACACTTTGCAGTGCATTTTGTATTACCTAGATTTGGTTCTGATTTTAAATGTTCAGTTTCTGTTTCTTTCATTACAGTGCTGAGGGGTTGGACCTCGGTTGGACCCACACCTCCAGCTCTGCTTATGATTTTAAATATGCAGACTATCTTGAGTCATTAATAGTCAGATATAAGAAAATAATTTTCAGAATCTGGATTTTTGTTACTTTAGCGAAGCACTGTTGAAAAGACTACTTCTTAGTGATCAATAATTATGTAAACAAATACAGGCAGCAATATTCTACTATGAAGCTGTTAGGTTACTTGAGGAAATATGAGGCCAGTTTTCCAAGTTTAATAGACTTGAGATTCACTGTAAGGAAAAAAACAAACAAACCCTGTATTGTGATCATTTCTGAGCCAGTAGTCTCTAGCTTTTGTCACTACCATCTTGCTGAAATTTTTCTTTTTTTTTCTATTTTATTTGTTTTTTATTTTTTGGCAGTAGCAGAGTTTGAACACAAGCTGTTGTTCACTACACTGGTGCTCTACTGCTGAGCATGCCTCTAGCCCTGATTTTCATTGGTTGTTTTCAGGATAGGATCTCAGTTCCAGCCTGGCATGCACCTGAACTATGATCTGTCTATTTTAGGCTTCACCTGTTTCTGGGATCATAGCCATGTGCCACCATGTCGAGCTTGTTGAGACAGAGTGTAGGGGGCTTTACTGCCCAACCTGGTCTTGAATTGTGATGATTGTCACAGTTTTATCCTCTCGTAGCTAGGATTTAGTGTGAGCTAACTTTTCCTTTTCTGTGTTTTTCCTTTTCCTTTCTTTTCTTTCTTCTTCTTTTTCCTTTCCTTTCTTTCTTCCCTTTTCTCTCTTTCTGGAATTACTAGTGTTTGAATTCTGGCTTTTGTATTTGCTAGGCATATACTCGCCCACTTAAGCCATATCCCCAACGCTTTTTTTACTTTAGTTATTTTTCAGCTAAGATCTTACACTTTTCTCCTAGAGTGATCTTGAACCCTGTAGTTGGGATTATAGCTATAGGCCAATGCACTTGGTTGATTGAGATGAAGTCTAGCTAACTTTTTGTACTGGTTGGCCTCAACCCACAGTCTACCCAATCTTTCCTTCCTACATGGCTGGGAATTTGTGTATGAACCTCGCCCTGAAAACTTTTCTTTGTAGAATTATAACATTTGCACTGTGCTTATTTCATTGTTGCTATAGAAAATGCTCATTTAATCCAACATATAAGCACTTTCTAGGAAAAAAGAAACAAAACATTTATTTTTCTTATACATGGCCCTTAAAAAAGAAATAAAAAACATAATATCCTTTTGCTATACATGGCCCCTAAAATGAGGCATTCTTCTTTTAAAAAAGTAATCTGTGAGGCTGGGAAGGTGGCTCAGTGGTAGAGTGCTTGTCTTGCATGCATGAGGCCCTGGGTTCCATTCCTCAGCACCACATAAGCAGAAAAAGCTGGAAGTGGTGCTGTGGCTCAGGTGGTAGAGCGCTAGCCTTGAACTGAAGTGCTTAGGGACAGCGCCCAGGCCCAGAGTTCAGGCCCCACAACTGACAAAAAAAAATAAAAGTAATCTATGAATTTAATTATATGGGTTTGTGGGCCAGAAGTGTAACTCTATGCAGTAGTAGGATGTTTGCCTACCATGTGAGAGGCCCTGAGCTTGATCTGCAGCTCTGCAAGGTAATTAATTAACTAACAATAAATCTGTGGGTTTGAATGAAAATCAGCTGAGTACTTTCTCATGAAAGTAGGTTTTGGAAGTCCTTTAGGTTGTGAGATTCAACCTATTCTGCTCCTTTTTATATAAGATAAAAAGCAATAAGGTATTTTGGAATAATAAGATACATTTCTGGTATCTTATAGGCCCAATCTGTAAGACTATAATACTTTTTCATTTATTTAGGGTTTTGTTTTTTTGTTGTTAAATAGGAGAACTTCAGTACTAAAAGAACTTAAGCCCTTTTGGAATAATGTTGGAACTAAAAACTAAGATCATGCATAGATTAAAATACCATATTCACAAGGTTAAATACAGTGCTGGTGGCTTCACTAAGAAATTTCTTTGAGCAAGTGATGAAAATGCAAATATTGCTGCACACTGTCCTACAAGAATACAGGTAACAAGAGAGAACTAAGAGCCCTTGCTAATGTGCATCCCATTTTAAGGACTCTGAGGTTGCCTTGACCTACTGACAAAAATTTGGAAAACCAAAGGAATTCCTACAAGTTTTCTTGTGATTTATATCAATCACAGATTTAATCCGTGTATTATAAAAGATATGAAAGTTAAGATTTTCGTGACTTTGTATGTGAGTATTTAGATTCCCATATCTTCAGCTACACACCCTACTATGAAGTCAAAATGAACTGTTTTATAACAGGGCTGCATTAAGCCAGTGTCTTAAAAATTCTCAGTGTATATAATGACAAAGCACTGTGGAATCATCTTGTCATACTGTTTATGTAGCAGTTAAAAAAAAAAAGAAAAGGAAAGAAAACAGTGCAATTTTAGACCATTTTTTTTTAAAACTTACAAATAGTGTAAATCATAGGTTGGGTAGCAGTAGACTTCCTGACTCTGAAGTGATTGCTGTAGGCTCTGTGTATTCTTTCAGAACACCAGAGACTTTATAATTTTGTCGGTAATTGTTTATGTATATTTTGGCCACAGAATGTTTTTAGAACAGCCTATTGCTAAATTACTTTAACCTATTTGCCATCTTTCAACTTTACGTATAAATATACGACAGTATATTTAGTATACTGGTAGACTATTTTATTTTTTCTGGGACCCCTCTTATTCAAGCCTCCTTCAAACTCAGTGCATAAAAATAGCAGACAGACCATTCCTACTTGTGGGCTTTTAAACTGGGCACTTGTTTCTCAGATGAAGAAGCAGAGTCCCAGGAAGGTGAATGTTTCCTCTTTGGTAAGTGACAAGGAGGGTTTAAACTTGACCTTAACTTCAGAGCCAATGCTGTCAGCTAGAGAGACCCCATCTCAGCTTCAGAAAAGTCTGTCTGCACGTGTTTGGCCCACAGTCCCATGTTTTAGTTTTGTTTCTTTCATTTTTTGCTTTTGGGGTTCTGGAATTTCAACTCAGGGCTTTGCATTTGCTAGGCTGGCTGGATACCACTGAGCCTCACCTCTAGGCCTAAGGGCCCATTCTCTGTCATGCTAACTGTGTGACCATCAAGAATAAATGTCCACTGGCTAGTCGCTAATTTGTAGTCACATTGGTGACACCAAATGTAAATGTGGGTACAAGTAGCAGGCCTGAATGTATTTATCTCAGAACTGAATTTCAGTCAATATAATGTTTTATTTGTCCATTGTTGTTTGTGCATACCTACTATGTTCTCATTTTATGATAAAAGTCCAGAAAATTAACTTTGACAATGTCATCTTCTGATTCTGCATAATGGAGCCAGGAGGTAAAATGGTAATCAGCAGGTAGTCTTCTCCCTTTCTGTGCTGATGCTTAGCATCTCCTGTAGAGACAGCTGTAAATAGACCATTTCAGCAGGCACCAGGAAGCTCAGAGGTACAATCCTTGGCCCAGCCTCCTAAAGAGTGGGGGAGGTCAAGGACTGCTTCCTGGACGAGAAGGGAAGGGGTCATTGGGTTAAGCCCTGGGGGAAGGGGAAAAGACTCCAGGCCAGGGGAGCATGGCAAGGTTGGGAGCCTCTGAGAGGTCCATCTTGGAAGGAATGCAAGGTGAGTATTTGGAGCTGGAAAAAAGAGGAGGGCAGGCAGGGTGGGGAGGGGGTGAGGAGGGAGCTGCATGTACCTAGCTGAAGAGCTTGGACTTCATCTTGCAAAGTGTTCACCTGATCAGGCCTGCTTTAAAACTATCCATTTGCCCATCAAGGAGAGTGCATTGAAGGCAGGGAGGGTTCATGTTGAGAAACCGGTTAGGTTTTTGTAAGTCTAGGAAAGGTGACAGGGTAAGATGTGCCAAAATGAATAACAGATATTCAAGGGCTAGAAAGAAATGGACTTAGTGACAGATTCTGTTCAGAGAAGAGCAAAGCAATCTCCAAAGGCATCCTGAGGGCGCATGGATAAGGTGGTAATGGTGATGTTTGGAGAGAGAACCCAGGAGGGACAGGAATGGAGGCAAGGGTCTACTCAGTAAGTCCAGATGTTGGTCTGAGCTACTTGTGGAATATCCCAGATGCTGGGAGCTCACAATCTGTTCTTTCATACTGCTGCACTACTTTTACCAGTCAAGGAGTGAATTTCTCAAGAAAATGCATTTTCATCATTTTTACTATTTTTGTCCATGATACAACTGTAATGGTATGTATGGTAAGTCTCAAGACAAACTGGTTAATATTTTTGGACAATGTCTGTTTAAAGAGGGGATTCAGAAGTATATGAAGGACGAAAGAAAAAGAATTCCTCTGAAATTCCTTCCTAGACCTCCCTGACTCCCTTCTCAACTGAGAGCGTCGCAGGTAGCATATGCCTGTGGTAGCTCTCATCCATGCATACCCATGCAGGAGGCGAGATACTATATCCAACAACAACCCAAAACCCTGAAACAATCAGAACCAGGAGAGTGACTCGGGCATATGGATGCCAGCCTAGCAAATAAGAAGCCTTGAATTGAAACCCTAGTATGCACCTCTAAAAAGAAGAAATAAAGAGAAAGAATAAGGACTTTTACTTTCATTTATTCCTCTGTAATATTCCTTTTAAAAATGTAGAACCAAATATTTGTCCCATGTAATTTTTCTTTTCTCGGAAGAATTTTAACGTTTCTCATAAGGTCAGTCTATGGGTTGCCTATTTTTGTTTGAGAAAGTCTCTATTTCTCCTTTGCATTTTCTTTTTTAAGATAAATAGAATAAGTTTATTTAAAAGTGAAAGGAAATAGTGAGACTGTTCAGAGTGGGCCTCTGAGAAGGCCTTCTCCTTTACTTTTGAAAGATAATTTTGAAGGATATAGAATCCTAAGCTGGTAAATTTTTCACCTTTAGCATTGTATTATTATTATTAATTTTTTTTCCAGTCCTGGGGCTTGAACTTGGGGCCTGGGCACTGTCCCTGAGCTTCTTTTGCTCAAGGCTAGCACTCTTACCACTTGAGCCACAGTATAGCACTTCCAGCCTTTTCTGTTTATGTGGTACTGAGGAAGCGAACGCAGGGCTTCATGCATGCTAGGCAAGCACTCTACCACTAAGTCACATTCCCAGCCCCATTATCATCATCATCATTATTATTGGGCTTGACCTCCAGGCTTGGGCATTGTCCCTGAGCTTTTTTGCTCAAGGCTAGTGCTCTACCACTTAAGATTGACTGACTTTACTTTTGGCTTTTATTGTTTGTGTTTACGCTTAATTGGACATAGGAGTCTCACAGACTTCTGCCCAGTTTGGCCATGATCTCCAGATCTCAGTCCCCTGAGTAGCTAGGATTACAGGTGTGAGGCACCAGCATCCAGTGAAATTTTAATCCATTTTTTCCTTGCCTACATAGTTTCTGAGAAGATAATTCCTATTTTTATTTTTTCTATAGGATGTTTTGTCTTCTGGCTTCTTGCTGGATTTTTATCTTTGAGTTCTTACGGTCTTTGTAATTTCACTATGATATGCTTTGGTATGGGTTTTTTGCTGGTTTATTTAGTGTTTATCCTGTGTGGTGGTCTCTGAGCTTCTTGGGTGTGTGGCTTGGGATCTGACATTGATTTTGGGAGATTCTCCACTGTGGCTTCAGGTATTTTTCTGTTCCCTGCTCTGTTTCTTCTCGCCCTGCTGCACTCCTTGTATGTGCCTTACATCTCTTAGCTGTCCCACAGTTCTGGGGTATTCTGGTCTGATTTTTGTTTTGTTTTTCAGCCATTTTTATCTCTACTTCAGTTTTGGCAGTTTCTTTTAGATATCCAGGTACGTAGTTCTATCCTCAGTGTAATCCACCAATCCCAGGCACCTTTCATTTCTGTACAATGACTTTGGTCCCAAGCATTCATTTATTTTTCAGTCTTTTTTTTTTTTTTTGGTGTGTGTGTCAGTTGTGGGGCCTGAACTCTGGGCCTGGGCGCTGTTCCTCAGCTCTTCAGCTCAAGGGTAGTGCTCTACCTCTTGAGCCACAGCGCCACTTCCGGTTTTCTGGTGGTTAATTGGAGACCAGAGTGTCACTGACTTTCCTGCCTGGGCTGGCTTTGAACTGTGATCCTCAGATCTCAGTCTCCTGAGTAGCTAGGATTACAGGTGTGAGCCACCGGCACCTGGAATTTTTCATTCTTTTTTTTTTTTTTTTTTAAAGAATTATCCTGTCTCTGTCCTCATGTGCTACCTACTTTATCCATTAGAATTGTTAAAGTTTTAGTGATTGTCTTAGATGGTTTGTGTTGCTGTAATAGAAAACTATGAACTGACCCAGTTAAGAGGAAGAGAAAGAAGTTGATTCTTATGGTTCAGAGGCTGACAGTCTAAGATGACAGTGCTGGATATGGTACTGGGTACTCATATGGCAGAAGAACCCATTCTGTCGCTGCAGCATTTGTGACACCTTCCCATCGGCATCTGCCTCCAGACACAGTTGCACGGAGGAGGAAGTTGCCAACACAAGTTGGGGAAGGGTTAAAACCATCCAAGTCATAACAGTCCTTGTCGTTTTAAGTTTCCAGTCTGGTAATTCCAACATCCTTGCCACATTTGAATATGGTTCTGATCTACCTTTAACCAAACTGTTCTTGCCCATTTCGTAGCTTTGTGAATTTTTCCAGCTAGCTGAGCTTGAAGGAACAGTGTGATGGTCAGGTGTGGGGAGAGGGATGCACTCCATATGAATGCAGCATTTCAGGACCATGAACTTCAGACTCATCCCCACCGATGAAGAAGCTGAATAGAGGGACAGAGGCTGGATCCTCACCCATGGTTATGTGGAAGTCAAGAGAGGCCCACAGTTGGGGTTTGGCTTCCTTCAGGTAAGTGGAAAGGTGATAAAGCCCCATCAGTTTAGCTCTGTGTAGTTTCTCTTGATCAGATGAACTAAAATGTTCTGGCATATTTCAAAATCTTATATGGAGAGTTTTCTCCAGATTCATTGTGATAGCCCAGTAAAACTCTAGGAGATGAACCTGGGCAAAATGTAGAAGAGCTCCAGTGACGAGACTGTCCTGAGATGTCACCTGTCAGATTTGTACTCATGACATAGGTCACTGCAGCTCAGGGTTTCCCTCAGCAGTGTCTGCTAGGTTGATTTCTGTACCACTTACCTGTCTGTCTCTCCCTGTGGTCTCATTTTGCAGATTTAAGGAAATTCATTAGTGTTTTGAATCTGCTCAGGTTTTTACTTGGTAGGATGGAAGGGCAGCTTCTAAACTCTGTGTGCTAGGCTGGAAACTAGAAATCTACAAACATTTTTAAAAGTCAGTTTGTGACTAAAATACTATAACAACAAAACAGAAATTGGACACATCTTGCATGTCCTCCAAAGACCTATCTGTGTGAAAGGGTTGGTGCCTGCAGAGGTGCCATGGGAGGTGCTGGAGCATCCAGGAGGTGGGGCTAGGAGGAAGCACCGAGGCCATTAACTAGGGATGTGCCCTCAAAAGGGCCGTGGGACCCGAGGGTGTCTCCCTCTCTGCCAGCCCCCTGGCTTGTGTAGGTTAGTCCACCATGCCCTCCCACCGTGAAGTGAGTGTAGCCTCTATGCAGGCTCAGACCAGGGGCCAACGGATCATGGACCAGAACCCCTCCAATTGTGAGCCAAAGTGAGCCTTTTCTCCTTAGAACCTCATTATCTCTCGCACTTTGTTGTAGTGACAGTGAGCTGACTAACACCACAGCAGATTAGAAATCAGAAACAAAGCAGAGTATGGACAAAGCAGTGGTTGGACCTCCACTGCAAATGGAAGCAGCATGGGGCTGAGAGGAAATCAGATAGGCCATACCATTTATACAGTGATCCACGAGGTGGCCAGAAACCGTCTGCAGTGCATGGTCAAGTTTCACCCCACTCCCCACGACTTCACTCCTGCTGCCAGTTCCATCCCATCCTAGCACCCCGTGCCTGACACATTTCAGTCTCAGTGCCATTGACAGAGCCCTTACCACCCACGGGTGGAGGTGGCATTGTCCACTTTCCTCTCCATCTGCAGCCTCCTCTCCAGTTGCTAAAGAGGACACTGCACTGTCACCTCTGTGTCTGCACTTCTTCCACTGCTTCTCTCTCCAGGACCCTCTCTCCCCCTCTCTCTCTACATGTTCCTTAGTGCTTTTTCTTAAAAAAATTTTTTTTTGATGCTAAGGATAGAACCTAGACTTTTGCTCATGCTGAGCATACTCTACCACTGAGTTCCACACAGCCAGCATGCTTCTTTTTGAGACTCTTCACACATGGAAAGAGGCACATGTCTCAGACCCTCAGAATCATTAAAAGACTTAAGTCAGCACATCAACATCTGAGGGTGGGGTAGGGGATGCTCCCAGATGGAGGCCGCTTTGCTGGCAATGCTAGCCTCCTCAGGAGACACTCCAGAGCAGAAGCTGGCCAACTTTTGCTGTAAATTATCTTTCTAGAGCAGGCAGTCTCTTGCAGCTACCTGGTTGCTGTATTACAAAAGCAGCCATAGATCAGGAGTGGTGCAACTGTGTTCCAGTGACATCCCTTTCTCCAGAAATGTTGCAGCACTACTAACAGACAGGCTACAGACTTGATTCCAAAGAATTCTACCCTGCCTCTTAACTGTCAGGCTGCTCTACATTTATATTTTGAATTCCAAACTCCCTAGAACTTTTCTCCCCTAACGAACGTTAACAGTGACTGGTCTGTCCCAAGATGCACTTAGCTGCAGAGGCCTGAATGTCCTCAGAGGAGGTGAGGGACAGGCAAGTGGCACCTCCCAAGCACCCTGCACGTGTGAAATCTGTAATGTGGGGCCATGAGACTAGGAGATTATTAGAATGACATCATTTGAGGACTAAATGAGCCATAAAGTGGCTCCGTGTCATCAGCAGTGCCTTGCCTGTGTTTTTAACCTGGAGATGAGAGGTTGGCTGCTTGTAAAATGAAGTGAGGCTTGAGCGAGGATAGAGAGAGGATGCCATGTCTATGGTACACTGCTAGCTATGAGGAAATGCAAGGCTACTAATATCTATTAGTTTGTAGAGGGCAGACAGTATAGCAATGCATAAATCAAGACAGGGGGCACCAAAAACAAGTGCACCAACTTATATGATGATCTGATCTACTCTACAGAATGTCCAGACCAAGTAGCTAGCTATGTTAGTCAGCTCTCTGTGACTATAGTGAATACTAGAGACGATCTGTGAGTGAACAGGACTGGCTAACAGCTCTGGAGGTTGCAGTCCATGACCTGTTGCTGTTTGGGGTCTGTGGTGAAACAGTACCTTGTGGTAGGGAACACAGAGCAAAGCCTTCATGCTCCTTCTGGCTGGGAAATAAAGGAGAGGCTGGAGAACACACCCAGATGATATGACACCTCCCACTAGACCTCACCTCGTAAAGGCTCTACTAGCTCCCAGCACTCCCACTGTGGGGATGAGGCCTCCAACACGCGTATGTGCCTATGGGGGATACTCCAAATTCAACCTCCAGTGCTGCTATGCAAATTAAGATTCAAGACAGAAAAGGCACTAAGGCCTGACTTAAGTGAAGGAGGATAGGGAGGCTCACTTACCACACATTGACCTCCTTCCCCCCCCCCCTCCTCCTCCCAGTTCCTCCAAAGCAACACCAGGACATCCTTTGTCAGCCTGATAGAAAGGCACAACCTAGTAGGGAAGCTCTGGTAGGTGCTGGGAGTCTGGGTCTCTGACTTTGCTGCTGCCTGGCCCTATTCAGAGTGAGTGTCCTCAGGTGTGCCAAAAGCCACTCAACGTGAGACAGCCAGAAGCCATCGCCCCCAGATGCAGTCGGTGTGTGCATTAGTGTTATGACAATTTCATACTGTCTACCATGTTTTAGATCCCTAACATCCCCAAGGAAAGCAGACAGTGCCTCTGATGACTCTCAGCTCTGACTTATCTGACATCCAAACTATCTTTCAACTACATTGTAGTTCAGTGATGCTGTACTGAGCATCTGCTACCTCTTTTTGACAAGCCAGGCCAGACTAGTGTATAATTAATTGATCATCACACAGATACATCAGCTAAGTTTGGGTTTCCTCCAGCCTCTATATAAGTTCACAGTTTTATTTATTTTCTTACCATTTTACTTGGCACATTTAGCTTTTTCATTTTGAAAGTCTATTTTGAATCAATTTATTATAATTTTGAAGAGGACAAATACATCTTAGTTCATTCTAATGTTACGTACTTTTATGCTTGAGTCATTTACCATGGTTTCAGTTATTGACCTATTTTATATGTCATTTTATGGCCTACATATTTTCAGTGGAGACGCTTAGGCTAAGCTATATTTATTTATACCACAGTACATTAACTATAAAACTATCTAGCTACAGTAAAACCACCATAATCTGGAACCCCCGGGGAGTGGGCTATTCCAGATAGCCAGGATCTAGGAATTAAAGTTAACTGTTTGTGTCTTTTTTACCTCTTAAAAACAATATAAAGAGTCTCATTTAGCTCTGATTATAACTCATGGTAAACAGTAAGGATTGGACTTTGTTCTCACTAAAGGACTTTTGTTTTCTTTTAGTTCTAGTAGGCATTTCTTGACTGCTTTTCCTCGATGACTGCCGGCTGTGTTTCTAACCGGCACTACCTGTGCTTCTCCCTCTCTTCCCCATTGCTGCCTCTGTACTCTTCATACTTGGAGAGCAGGGGTGGAACTGTGTAAGATCCAGCCTAACCAGTGTAAGCAAGACCGCCAGAGGCCACTCCCTACAGACCGCAGTGGTGTGTGCTCGCAAAAGCCTTACTGGCTAGTGTGTGGGCTCTGTGCATCTTATCAATTGGGTGGTAAGACAGGGAGCTCTGTCCTAACAACTCCCTTCTGGTCCTCCAGGCATTCCAGAGCTTTGATGAGGCAGATTCTAACCAGGAGAGAGGAGCTGTGGTCCTTGGGCCTCTTCTTGGACCTGCTTAGCTAGTTGAACACACCCTGGAATAAAAATTAGGTTGAAAACAGGCCTGGCTTTAAATTTGTAGTTTATTAAGTGAGTTCTGTACTGTGATAATGTCCTCTTCCCTCTCTGTTTTCTTTTTTCAGTCCTTGGGATGGAAGCCAGGGCTTTGCACATACAAGGCAAACAAGTACTCTACCACTGAGCTACTTCTCCAGCCTCTAATGGCCTCATTGAACATGTTCTTTGAGGCTAATGCCTTTATTCTGCAATGCCTGTCCAGTATGATACCATGGTGTTAATGATTCTAACTGTTCCTTTTATTGTGCTATCATATTGTGCATATCCATAGGTGCATAATGTGCCTTTTTCTAGGTTTTTAGCACAGTAAAAGGGAGAATGGCTTTGTTGAATGTGATGGCATTCAGTCTGAGGCAGGTGAGCCTTAGACTGGAGGCCCTGGGGTCTTCTATTTTTCTGTTGCCTGTTCCTCCCACATTATCAGTGTTCCTTCTCTTCAGGTCCTCAACTACACAGGAATGATATTTTCCAAGGTGTGAGAGCCAGGAGTCCAGAGGTGCCCAGGCTTCAAATGACTTGTCCAAGGTCACATCACTGTTAGCACTCTCTGGTTTGGGTCCTGATCACCTGCCTGTCTACACTTAATTCCAGTGGAGTGGAGTTGTCCAGCCAGTCCTACACACTTAATGGTGAGTAACAAGGAAGACTTAGCTCTGACTGTGGGTTGGAGCACGTGGCAGACAGGGAAGGGTGGGAAACTTGATCCTGGGTGTGTGATTCTCAGGGGAGATATCTCCCTAACTTTGTGGGATCTGAGGACCCACTGTAGCTGGCCAGGTGGGTACAATAGTTTGGAGTCACTGGACTAAATAGTGGCTTTAATTATTGCTGTAGTTAATGGTCCAGTGTTTTTAGAGAACTAGATAGTATTTTGTTTAGCTTTGTTTTAGCTATATTGTTTTGTTTTGCTTCATTTTTGAAACAAGGTCTTATTAATTATGAGTCCAGGCTCCACTTTACCTCGTCTCTGCTTCCAAGTTATACTGCTGTACCACCATACCCCAGCCTTGGCTATATATTAGTAATAAGATAATGAAATTATTACTTTCTAAAACTAGGTACCCAAGTGTTCAGAAATGAATTCTAATCTAATTCTTAATACAAGGAAAATCTGTAGCACTTGTATTGAAAGTGAAACTTCATTTTTATTTTTAGATTTTAAAATACAGCTATTATTTGGGCTGGAAAAATGTTTTTGGCAAGAATAATTTGTATAACTTGATTTGCTATGTCATTTACAAATTCTCTGGGTAATTGTTTAAGAATTGTTAAATGACTCTCCTAGCTAAAGTTGACAGGAATGGGAACTGGGTGATGAGAACAAGGAAAAAGAGCCCAAACATCTTAGTGCTCTAATAATGTCTGCATTTGACATTTGTTTCATTAAAGAAACATCTCAATATAAAAGAACTGTTAATAATAGAGCATATTAAGCCAGTGTTGTTGATGGTCTATTAAGATGCTACATTCTATATAGGTTAATATTTAAATAAACCTTCTACCAACTTGTATTTTTCTTTTCATTTTGTGAGAATGCAGTAAATGTATTTGCTGATGATCCCAAGAAGTTGACTCTACCCCAGAATTTAAAACATCTTTATTATCCAGTTTAGTTTTAAGAAGAGTGGGAAATCTAGGCTGATGTATGTATATTAACTGACTGGTGCTACCACGTTAATCCTGTAATTAAGATTCATTTCTCAAAGATGTTACTGTAATCTTAGAAATATTAAAGATTTAAACCCTAAAGATTGGTATGGAAATGATTACATTTTCCTTATTCTTCTCCCCTCTCTCCCAGAGTGATTAATTTCACTTTCTGTGTCTCCTTCCCTCTACCGAGTCACCTAATTCAGTGCAGCCTGTTTAGGGATCATCTCTGTTAGACAGACAGCTGCCCAGAGCTTTCCCTTTCCAAGCATGGCTTTTTGATTATGGCCAATCAAGGACAGGCACTGGACGAGCACCTGTCAGTGCTGCTTTTCTAAAGGAGATGGCTCTAATCTCATTTCAGGGCACTTCAGAAGAAGGCTCCTTTGAAATGTGGCTCTGCTCTTATGACTCATCTTTTTCGGCCCAGATGCCACCCTGCAGTATGCTCATGACGCGGCTGGTCCGTGCTGAAAGGGGAAACTGGAAAAGTGAGGCCCTGCCCAGGCATTTGATTCGCAACTTTCTGTTGTGAAGAAAAGCATCTCAAAATTCGTATTTGGGCTTTTCTATATAAATATGATAAAAGATTGGAGGGAGGTTGCTTTTTGTTTCTGTTTTTCTCTTTTTTTTTGAGCAAGCTTTCCAAACATTTCAGCTCTGCTGTAAACACATGTCATGCAATTGGAGGAACGTGAGATGTTGAAGTCTGTTCCCTTTATCGGTGAACGGTGCCCGTCCAGTGTGATTGATGCTGGCTGCTGCGTAGGGAAAGCTCTGGACTTTCACCTTGGCCCCAACTGGAGGCCCATTAAGTACTTAACACACAGGTACTGGCTCCCACCCAGGACTAGGTGGAATGTAGCTATTCAAAGACAAATTTCATTTTGCAAACCGTAACTTAATAGTGTAATAGTGTATAGACCAGAATCAGTTAATTTCAAAACATTTTATTCTACACCAATTAGCTTAGGTCCTGGAGGGTAAAATGACAAGAGGTTACTCGTTCACTATGTATTTAATTAATTGAAAAATGCTCAAATTGCTTTTACAGTTGTTATTAAAAAGTGGAATCAGTGTTGCCAGTGCTCAACCATAATTGGAACCCTAGGGAATTAAATATTTAGCATTAGTAATGTAACAGTACTTAGGACACAAATTTCTATTTTCGTCATGAAAGCTGTACACTGAGAGTGTGAGCGGCTGTGAGGACAGCTGTGACAAACGCAACGGCCTGGGATATTTCAATAAGACACCTCATTGGACAGCAAGTCTTACCACATTACTCGTTTGTAAGAGATCTGCAAGTTTAATTCCCAGTAGAAACCCGTTGCCCGAGTATTTAGATTTCTAATTGCATGCAGGGTGAACAGTTGGGCAAATGTCTTGCCGTAAGTGGCTGAAATGTATAATGCTTTCTAAATAATCCCATATAAGTTCGTGCCTTTGTCAATTTAAAAATAGCAGGACTGTCAGGGAATAAAAGATCTTGTTTGTTTTAAGTTTAATTACATTTTAAGCATCCATGCATTCAGTGCTACAGTGAGAAAAGTTGGATATTGGCTCTAATGAGCTACAGGGGTAGACGGCTGGAGACCCTGAGGGATTCACTCGGTAAATTAACTGGATAAAAGTACTTGCTGAGGATATAGCTGATGGCTGAGCTGCTCTTAAAACCCAGTTATAGAGCTGTCTCTCATTCCTGTTTTCATTCCAAGCAGCCTCTGTAGAGACCTTAACAGCCGCCTGTTAAAACTGTTCAACTTGTCAAAATGTATTATATTACTCCACTAATAAATAGTATTAAAGGGTATTTGCCTTCACTTCTCGTTTTCAGAGGGGATCAGGTTGATAAACACAACTGGCTTAGGTTGGCCTTATTTTAATTTGTTTATGTCATCTAAGTAATATGGAAAGTGCACGGCTTGAATTTGCAAACATTACTTCCTGGGGATGTAAACTTACGAAATACTGCATACCATGGAAGCAAGGCACGGAAACTCTACTATCCCAGCTTGCTGTTGAGAGATGTGTGGCTGGCATTCTTAGGCCACATTCAAAGTACTTGTGAACCTCATATTTCAACTGATGTTCTTTGAAGCATGACTAGCCTAATTCCTTTGCCAATCATTAGTTCTTGTGAAGAGAGAGTTGCAAGATAATTGCATAAGGTTCTTTTGCTTCCCATTTTCTGGTGTCCATTTTTAAATTGTTTATTGTAATTGATTATGATTTCTTACTTTTAAACAGTTTTTACTTGAAAAAAGAAAAAACGAGTAGTTTATTTGATAAACTCTCCTTTAGACCCTCTTTGCTAATTCTCTTCCCTTACCTGCTGTCACCTGTGCTAACAATCTGAAGAAATACTTCTGTAACATTTTTCTGAGCATACTTTGCTTGGCATATAAGGTAGAGTGTGCAGCATAACTGGACAACATAATGCAGGTAATTACGTATAGGCCTGTGACTTTCTGTATTGGTACTCCATAGCATCCTTGTGCTCTTGTGCTATCATTGATCCATCTACCCACTCAACTTTCCATCTGTCCATCTACCCACCATTCATCCATCATTAATCAGTCTATCTATCTATCTATCTATCTATCTATCTATCTATCTATCTATCTATCTATAAGATTTGAACTCAGGGACTTGAGCTTGTTAGGCAGGTGCTCTATCACTTGAGCCAAGCCCCTAGTTTTAGTTATTATTTAGATACTGTTTCACATTTTTGCCCTGGCCAGCTTCAGAATGTGACCCTCCTGCTTATTTGATCCACTTACCTATGCCTCCTGCATAGCTGGAAGTGGTATATATCGGGATCTCCCACTACGCCTTCTTAGTTGATATGGGAGTTTTGCTAGTGTTTTTCCCAGGTTGTTGGGGCATAAAGTGTGAATGTGTAGCTCTTTATTGGCATGTATCTCCATGCATATATAATAACAAAACACTGGAAGCCATTTAGCTAGTGATTGTTCTGTGCTTGGTATTATTTAAGACATTTGTTATTCCATCCTTACAATAATTATGAGTTAAAAATTATTACCTTTAGCGGCCAGGCTCCACTGGCTCACACTTATAATCCTAGGGGCTTAGAGGCTGAGAACAAGGATGATCATGGTTCAAGGCCAGCCCAGTAAGAAAAGTTCATGAGACTCCATTCTTAACTGATAGCTGGGAATGTGGTAGCCTGTTGTCCTAAGCTACATGGGAGGTTGATATTAGTAGAATTGTAGTTCCAGCCCAGCCCAGAAAAAGTTACTAAGACCCCCATCTCAGTGGAAGAAACTACTGTGGTGATGCTTGCCTATCATTCCAGCAACAACAGGAAGCCTGAAATGGACAGATCCAGGTCCTAGCATGGGCCTGTGGAAAAGACCCTATCTCAAAAGTAACCAGTACAGAAAAGAGCTGGAGGCATAGCTCCTGCATTAGAGTGAGTACCTAGCAAGTTCAAGGCCCTGAGACCAAACACCAATACTGCTAAGAAAAAAAGATTATGATCCATACTTTCCATGTAGGGAAACCCAGGCATAGAGAGGTTGACTTCCCCAAAGCCACAGGAAGAGAAACCAGCAGGGCCTGGCTTGGAACCTGTGAGGTTTGGCACATCAGAGTCAGTTCTCAACCAAGACATTCATTGATTTTTTTTTTCTTGTAATTTGCCTTTGCTTATAAGTGAGTGCGAACACACACATTGCCTTTGTGTTTCTTCAGAGAATTTGCCTGTTCATGTTCCTTGGCTCATTTCCCCTTAGTGCTGTCCTGTCAGAGTACAGAGAAGTCTTTATTAGCCTATTACCTGTGTTTTCACTTTGTTTTATTGTAATGTCACCAAAGTTTGCTGTATGGATTGGGACATGAGGAATCCTTTCACCACCCCCAAGGTGACAAGTATGCTTGCCTACATCTTTCTCTACTATTTTTCATTGTGTTCAAGGAAATATCTTTAACTTACAAAGGGCTTTTGCATATGTGTGGATGAAGATCAACCCTCTTCTTTCCAGCAGCATCTACATTGTCCACCAACATGTGTCTATGTGGCCAGTTCCTCTTATGGAACACTTAAGTATTCTACTCCTGCAGCATCCCATTTTTTTTTTATCACCATAAAGTTAAATTTTAACAATTAATGCACATTGCCTAGCAGGTACTCCCTGTTAAATATAAAGGTAACGCATCCCTAAATAACCAGACACCTCACACACAGAAAGGTAGAAACTTGTGGTAGCAACACACTAATACTCCTCCATGTCCAAATTCCCAGAATCTGTGATGGTGTCACATGGCAGAGGGGAATTAAGGTTGCAGGTGGAATTAGATTTACTGACGGGCTGACTTTAAGAAAGGGGATTATGCTAGATTATCTGGTCAGACCTTAAATGTGGAAAAGGAGTCAGGAGGGTCAGCCTGAGAGAGATGCAAGGGGAGAAGACTCAGCCCAGAGACCTGATGGCTTCACACTTGAAGGAACAGAGACAAGAACCCAAAGAGGGAGTGCCAAGAAAGGCCCGCCACTCCAGAGGTTCCGAAGAGAGCCAGTCCTGTGGCCCCTGCATTCTTCAGCTCAGCCTTCTGAGGGTATAATAAACTTGAGCTCCTGTGCCCAGAAGTCACAGAAAACCAATGCAAAGTCAGAGAGAACAACTCTTCTCCCCATTTTCTGCTCATCTTGGCCTCCTCCTCACTGCCAGCTACCTCCTGATGGTAACCACTGAGCAGGGTATCTTACAACAGAAACTTTTACAGTAGGGTCTGGTTATTTATTAAAGCACCCCCCCCCTCTGTTTGCAAAAGAGAATCAGTTCTCAAATTCATTTTAAGATCTTTTAGGTTTCTGATTGGGAATATGTTGAGATTAATTTTGGGGAGATGATTGAGTAATTAGGGAGATGCTAAATAAATTGGAGGAAGGGATGGTAGGTTAATTCGGGGAAGGGGACATTTCCTCATTCTGGCTCCCCACGGGAATGGATAATGCACACTCCTTGAGTTAATGAATATGTGTTTTATTTTGTTCTTGTTGAAGAGAAGGATTAATGTCAAAATATTTTTATTTTCTCAGAATAACTCTATTTAGATTTTTCAACTTTTCCTCACAGACATCTACATATTTTCATATATCCATAATTGGATGTACTGGCTCAATCCAAGTATGGTTGAACTTGGCTTCTCCACTATTTTTCTTTATCTCCATTGCCAAAGTTTTATTTTATTGGTGTTTATATTAAAGAAGAAAAAAGATTCGGGTTTTATTAAAGCCTTTTTTATGAATTGCTTGGACCTCCTTTTGTGAATAGGGGAGGAAGAGATTACTACATGAATTTATTTAATTCTAGTTAAGCTTTCATAAATAAAGAACCCAAAGAGCAGAGAAGTACATGCATTTTACTCTTAGATTTGAAGAATAATGTCCATTCCTGCAGAACTGTGATCAGAAGACTTACCAGAAATAAACATGGGGAGCTTAGCAGGGCCCTGTGGGTGTAGGCAGGACACTAGTGTGCTGAAGGCTTTCAGGAAGTTGGGGCAGAAGGTCAGAGAGGCTTTCCTGGGTTTTATGGTGAGAGAAGGTAAGCCTGGCCTTTGCTTCCACTGTGCTGTCCTTTGTCAAGGTATCGAATGAAGTGTCTCAGAACTCTACCACACTCTTAATTCTTCCTTTCATAGTCTTGCCTCAAACTTAGATTTCTCCATCTCAGTCTGCTGAGTGTATGTACCACCATGCTGGCCTCCTTTCATTTTGCTTTAGTTTTCTGATTGACCTTTTCTGGGTCTGAAGGCCTACTTGTTTAGTTTTTTTTTAGTCTCTGTTGATTCTTAATAAATATTCTTAGGCTATGAATTATCCTCTAACTTCAGTTTTGGCTGTGTATAGTAGTGTTTCTATGTACTGATTTCATTTTCTTTCTCAACTAAATAGTTTGTAACTTATACTTTTATTCTTTTTTTTTTAATCCAAATACAGTATGTATGTATGACAGGATCTTAGGGGTTTCTCCTGCCTCAGCCTCCCAAGTGCTAAGGTTTACAGGTGTGTATTACCTTAACCAGCTTCAGAGAGTTATCTTGAAAAAATTTTGTTTTAAACTTAGACTAGGAACATGTCTTAAGTTATAGAGTACTTGCCTAGTATGTATAAGTCCCTGGGTTTAATCCTCAGTCCTGAAAAGAAAGAAAGAAAAATAAAGGGGAAAAAAATGAAGTGAGTGGAGTAGTATTTCTTAGGGAAGGAAAGGGTGTTGGAGAAGGCTGTTATTTACTGTTCATCTCTTGTCTCCTCCCCTTTCCCCACCAATATGGCTCAAGAATGGAATCTGCGTGATTTCCACTTTGGATTGGATATTTGGATCAGATTTCCTTTGTAATGAAACATTATTACTTATGCAAACATAGGGAAAGTATCTTGAGTCTGATTATTAAAGCAAGCTAGTTAATTGTACTTGTACTTGCTTTAGCTTGAGGAAGGTACCAGCTGGCTTTATGTGTTTTCTTCCCACTTAAGATAGCAGAAGCGTCATAATATTTTAGAAGTTGTTTTGCAGCCCTTCTCCCTACCCCATACCCCTGTGCATAAAGTAAAGCATAACATGAAGCTAGGTGCATGGAATGAAAGCAGAAGGACCTGGCTGCAGGATGTACAGGGCAGTGCACATTTGCAGTTCACTCTCCCACAACCCTCCATCTGCACCCCTGCTTCCTGGGCCTTGGGAAGCTAGAAGGGCAGAGGAGAGACCATAGAAGTACGCACACTGCACCTTTTGCTGATGGTTTCAGTCTTTTCATAGCTGCCACATGCAGTCCAGTATTAACTCGCTGAATCTCTCTGCTCGCTGGCAGCCAGGTCAGTCCTCACCTCCCATGGTGTAATATTCCAGAAGGCCTGCTGTGCCAGCAGAGGAGATGACCATTCCCACCATCCCCCACTATAGGAGCAGAAGGGTGAGGACTTGAAGGAGTGTCCCACGATAGGGTTCTAGAAACTCAGAGTGACATTTGAATGACAGATTGTTTTTGCCTAGTAGCAACATTTTCTTAAAGCATAACTAACTGTAATTTTATTTGGAGAGGTCCACACACTAGCCGTGCTGACTCTGAGACTCTGTATCTCTAAGGAAGAAGCAGCTGCTTGGAGCCTTTTCCCTGCTATAAGACAGCTCTGCTGGAAGCAGGAGAAACCCAGCCCACAGAGGCACCACTTACAGAGTGGCTTAGGAAATGTGCCATCTACCACCCCTCACAGTGCTTTTGCTGGAAATCAAGCTGGAATAACATACGGGCTGGCTGCACAGAACTCAACCACGGTAGCACATTCATGGTGTAGCCTAGCCTGCCCGACTTTTGCATTCTCCTCTCCTCTGCTCCCTTCCTCTCTCCTTTCCTCTAAAATAAAAAAAATATATTTTTTTAATTTACAAAGTTTTGGCAGAAATTTTAATACAGTATGAAAGTTTTCTGGATAGACCAGTTTTCTACAACAATAGAGCTATCATCCTAATTTGCTCAAATGAAGCACACAGGTCTTATCTAAAATGTATTCAGTCACCAGATATTTCTTGCATGTTGCTTAAGAGCTATGCTCAGTGCTCCAGGCACCATGTGTTCAGAACACGGAGGGCCCAGTTGTCAGTTCCCACTGCAAAGATACGAGTTGAGTCCTGCAGGGAGAAGACTGAATGGTCCCTTTGGGCTTTTCCAGAGTGGTGCTGCTCTGAGCGTGAGAATCATGGAGGGCTGCCCATGGGAGCACGGGGCAGCCAGTCCAGCAGAGGCTCCGAAATGGTGCTAAAGTTGGTGTTGCTCTGCCCTGGAGCCTCTCCAGGGCAGCTGATCTCTCCCTGAGATACGGAGCCGCATTCAATCGTCTGTCTGGGGAATTCTACAGAATTCCTGAAATTGGATCCAGAATTTTAAGTTTTTATGGCCATACATTTTCTCAGCTTCTCAAAGATTTTCATAAGCTCCCAAATCATCACCTCCACCATGTCAGAGGAGGCAGGATTTGTAGCGGAGTCTGGCTCTTTGGTGCTTTAGAAAAATCTGCTGGTATGTGGCAATGCCATGGGAAGACAAACTCAGGGAGAACCATTGCACCCCAACATTTTCCCTACTGCCGTCACCCTGGGACTTAGGACAGGGTGGCTCACCATCTCCATGCCCTCCCTATCACACAGCCACACGACTAGGAAATGTCAGCTCCTGATTAAAATGGCACAGCTTTCTATACTAGCTAATCCTTGTTAAGCATTGCTATGAAGAAAAGATATGAATACCTACTAATAGAGACTTTCCTTTTCCTTTTTCTTTTGTATCCGGTCGTGGGGCCTGAACTCTGGGCCTGGGCGCTGTCCCTCAGCTCTTCAGCTCAAGGCTAGCGCTCTACCACTTGAGCCACAGCGCCACTTCTGGCTTTTTTCTCTTTGCTTATGTGGTGCTGAGGAATAGAACCCAGGGCCTCAGGCATGCAAGGCAAGCGCTCTACCACTGAGCCACCTTCCCAGCCTGACTTTTTAAAAATATATATGAGACAGAGTCTTGCAGTGTAGCCCAGGGTGGCCTCTAACTTGTGATCTTCCTACTGCAGCATCCCAAGTGCTGGGATTACAGGCACACACCACCATAACCCAGCGACATGTGTATTTTTTACCTGATCTACAGAGATGAAGTGGTAAATGTGTTTTCCCTTGCTTTTCTACTCTGTCTCTGAGCAGCTGGTGAGGTCTTTGCAGAAGAGCACGTGCTGATTTGGCTGGGGACCTAGTGGGGAGGTGGCCCCTCACGGGTCATCGTGCCTCAGGGTGCTCAGCCTCCATACTTGATGCTCCCTGAGGCTACCTCCAGATGTCCATTTACAGCCAGGCAGCCTGCAGATCCCTAGGCCATTAAAGACCTTTTTGTTTTCCTTGATGAGTCCTAGCATGGAATTGCTGGAGAAATGTGTGTATATGTGTGTGTGTGTGTGTATGTACATGCACGTGCGTGTGCGTGTATGCGCCTGTTTCTGCTTATGACAGATTTTTATTTGTTGCTCCTCAAATCTGCTGAAACAACTCATTCTCCCAACTAGGATGGGATGGGAATGCCCCTTTCTGCCTATAATTAGTGTCATCAGATGTCATTATTTCTGTGTCAGTCTGACAGTAAACTGTAGTTGCGTTCATTGGTGCGTCTATAATTAGGAGAGAAGGTGAGTAGCCCTCTGTACATCTATTCTCTGGGATTTTTCTTTTTCCAGTGGATATGTCTCTTTCCAATCAAATCACACAAACTATTCAATTAAGGGAAGGAACCCTTATAAGAAAAATGCGTTGCAACTCTTTTCTCTGATTCAACTTTGGTCTTTTGTCATTTTCCTTTCAGGCCAGGGTTTTAAAATTAATACCTATTTAAGTCGATCAATGCTCAGGAAGCTTGTTGGCTTAAACCTCAAGTTCCTGCCAAGTACAGGAATACTCTACACATAAGCATAATACATAAGGAGATGGCATCTCCTGGTGGAGAGGCAAAGGCCACCTTGCCACCCTCCCCTCTACTGAAGCATGGAAGCAGCTGGTCCTATAATGAAGACACAACTTGAGAAATGTCGTAGGATGTCCTAAGAACTCTTAAGCTTCACCACCTTGGTAAAAAATCCAGGCAACACGCACTGACTAGCTGTCTAAAATGCGTTGAATGAATCTCTGAATATCTGGGATAAAAATCAAAAGACTGAAAAAGAGATAAATCTCCTTAAAAGACATAGGAAGCTCAAGGACACTGGTTTTGGCTTTTGGTTTTTAAATGGTGTTAGGATTTGAATTCAGGGCCTTGCACTTGCTAGCATGCACACGACCACTTGAATCACATCACAGTCCAGTTTTAAAAATTATTTTTCAGGTGGTATTTAGGTTTTGCTTATGCTGGCCTACAGCCACTATTCTCCCACCATTGCTTCTGAGTATCTGGGATTATAGTCATGAGCCACCATACCCTGCCCCGAAAGAACATTCTTTAAGATTCCTTCAGGAGGAAGAGAAGGAAATATGAAGTGTGAGTGAAGACATTCAATTTTACTTTGAGAGAACTTGAAATAATTTATGACACAATTTCAAATGTTTGTAAAGCATGGAGCAAGTACATAATCTTTATAGCAACGAAAAAAAGTTATTAAGGGGAATCAGTTATCTAAATTTTACAGCTTCTCCAAACCTGGATCTACATGGGAATCACATGGAAAGTCATTAAAATGGAAGTTCTGATTTGGGCTAAAATCACACACACACACACACACACACACACACACACACACACACACACACACAGAGTTCTGGAGGATTTTCACACACACACACACACACACACACAGAGTTCTGGAGGATTTTCTCCTGCCCTCATTCTTCTAGTTCCTTTCTTCCCTTCCTCTTTGCACTTGTTGGAGTGGGATTTATGGGAGTGTTTACATGTATCTTTCTACTTCCTAAAACATTAAGAAGAAGGTCCTTTCTACTGAGACGGCAGTGGGCTTCATGAAAAACCACTGGGTACAAAGGCAAAACATTAACAAGTTGATGCTTTCTTGCCTGGTCACGCCTCATTTAAGGAAATAAACTGGAAATGGGCTATGAGAATTGGAAATTGACTTCAGCCACAGTTAAGCTGTTCTCTTTTAAAATATTAGCAGTTGTGTGTGCAAGCCAATATTTATTTTCTAATCAAAGCTTTGTGGCAAATGGTTTACAAATGAAAGAAATGAAGGATGAACACTTCAAAACATTTCCAGTAGTAGAGCTGGGAAGAGGGTGTTTTCTTTCTTTCAATGGCAGATCTAAGTCTGTATCCATGAAGATCCTAACTGCTTGGGGAAAAGTCACCAGAATGGAAAACTGACCAGCAACCCTGAGTCCAAGCCTAGCCCTGCCTCTTCAGAAAACCATAAATAATTTTTTGGGGGGGGGTCAAAATAAGGTGATAGTTTCAGTATTTTCAGGAAGAATGAATGAACAGAGTAACTGTACAGAGGAGACCCCTGATGAAAAGCTTCCAAAATTCCATTATCTGAACTGTCATTCTCATGCCCGGCCACTGGGCCTCGTCTCTCCATGCTATGTTTTTCCTGAGCTGCCTGGGTTATTTATGTTCCCTATCTCCCATCACCCTGTCACTCAGCCATTCCTAACAACTTTTGGCAGCTCGTCGGGGGCCATCAGGGCTTGAACCCCATTGATTCTCACACCTCCCCGTGTGAGCCTGTATACTAACATTGTCTTTTTCTGTAAATACTCCAGCAGAGCTGAGAAGAAGAATGTGTGGAGACTTTGGAGCTGTGGGCTGAGCAGGCAGATCTGGGTAAGCGGGGCCTGGTGAGCCAAGGCTTTCTGCATCTGCCCCCTCGTCGCTCATCCTGGCCTTCAAGATTTGCTTAATTAGACGATATCTAATTCCACTTCACATGGTGTCAGCGGGGTGGAAGGGGGACTTAGTAATTAGGAAGCGCAGATGAGCGTTCTGTCACAATCTGCTCCTTCTCTAATTTAATGTCATTTTTCTAGTACTTTCTCTTACTCTCATGCCTGGCTGGTAACAAGGTGCCAGGTATTACAACCAGCAGCTAGTAGACTCTGTCCCTGGGTTGATTTTCTTCCAGATTCACCCACCAGAAGTAACTTTGGATTTGAAATACATGTCAGTCATCCTCTATGGAAGCTGAACTCAGCAGTCCGCATGTGGTCCTGGTCTTTGTTTTTATTGGTCACAATGCTCAGATTTTTAAGTGTCAAAGGGGTAGGGTTTTAATTTCAGGAGGAAAAAACGTTATGTGTCCCCAGCTTCCATCCCTCTAGGCAACACTTCTAACCCAGTAATGGATTATTTAGGAAATAATTTCCCAGAGAGGAATATATCCATTCGCTGTTTCCTGTGGGTGGTGCCTGTGTGTTGGGTGCTGGGGATCCAGCCCACTAGTAGCCTCCTTTTGAATATTATGTAAGTGGTATCACATTGATGTGAATTGCTTTCACTTACCATGAAGATGTTTTTTAATCTTTTTTTAAAAGTATAATTTGTATACAATGGAATTCATAGATTTTTAAATGTATAAGTCAATGAGTTTTATTATTGTTATTTATTCATTTATTTTCGGTGGCACTAGCGTTCCGACGAGGAAGAAAGCTGTGTCCAGTGACCACCTCCTCCCTGCGCAGCCCCTGACAGTAGACACCAAATAAATACTTATTGGCTAGAAAAGTGAATCACTTGACTATAGCTAGATTGATGCTGAGAGAATTGTAGCTGCTATGTAAAACTCTGTCTCAAAAGTGGATTCCAGACCAAACTAACAGCAACAGAAGAGCAGTTTCTCAGCAAAGACTTCACAATTTATTGGCCAGGCCATGTGCCTTGGGGCTTTGAAGAACTGGGATCAGGGGCCATCTCTGCCACCTACTAGATCTCTGTGTCACCTCAGGGAAATTCTTTCACCTCTGTTTTAATTGTCAAAGTCAGAGCTGTAATATTACGTCATACATTTCTTGTGATGATTAAATAAAATGTTCCACATCAGCGCTCTCTCTCTCTCTCTCTCTCTCTCTCTCTCACACACACACACACACACACTGGAATATTACACAGTCATAAGGAAAAAGAAAATTGAAGTTACATCTTTTTCAGGAAAATGGATGTAATTGGAGGACATCATAATGACAAGTTCAAATATATATATATATGTAAATCTGTTTTACATATCTATTATGTTATATATAATATGTATTATGTATGTTTTCACTTACGTGGATACTGGACCTAAAAGACCTATGTGTTCTTGGACATGTGCATACATTTATGGATATATATATATATATATCCACGAACATAATTACTGGATGAACATAGAACATGAATCTAGCTAAGGGACTGCTTGAGAGAAGGAGAAAAGCTAGAGGGTAATTGTGTAATACCTTGCAGGTATTTATGCAAACAGCAAAAATGCCCTCAATGAAAGCTACTGATCACTAGGGGAAGAGAAGCTGGCTGTGTGGGGAGTGGTAACTAATAGAGGAGCCTGACTAATGAGAAAGACAAAGGAGGTCGAATATGATTGCAGTAGATTATCTGCAACTATGAAAATAGGACAGTAAAACCTGTGGAAATGGTTTTGAAGAGAGGGGAGAGCAATGGAAGGGTGAGAGCTACTGGAATATGTTGTAAATATGACTGGAAATGTAACAGTGAAACTCCCCCTGTATGAATACTGTAAATGAATGAATGAATGAATGAATGGATGGTTCTCTATCAAGACGTATCTTGATGCTAACTAGTAAATGCTAGTACATATATCGTGGCAAATAACTGCTGCTGTGGAGAGACTGCGCAGGCTGAGGGAGGCTGTGGTCACTTGATCTATTAAAAAATGTTGACAAGTATGGGGAAAACTGACCTAGGTAGCTCCCTGCTTCGGGTTCTTCCCTTTCTGCGCTTTCAGGATTTAGAGGGATGTTTGTTTGGGTGTATAGAAGGAGATGAGAAGGAAGGCCCTGGTAGCACCCACCTGCTGAGGAGGAAGGCAACCAGGGACAATGGGCCTGGCACCTGGGGAATGAGTTCTCCCTTGCAGGTGTCAGCTGTTGGTCAGCAAGTCTTAGAAATGGGTGATAAGGACAACACGTACATAGCAGTGCCTCTCCATTTTCATAATACCTCCACCCACACCACATATACCCTTTAAATCTGCGTGTATATGTGTGTGCATATGTATGTGTGCCAGTACTGGAACTTGAACTCAAAGCCTCATACTCTCACTCGACTTTCTTCCTCACAGTTGGCACTCTACCACTTGAGCCATGCCTTCAGCCTGGTTTTGTTGCTGGTTAGTGGGGCATGGAGTCTTGTAGACGTTTATGTCCATGCTGGCTTGGAGCCTCTATCCTCTTGATCTCAGCCTCTGGGATAGCCAGGATTGCAGGCATGAGCTACTGGTCTCTGGCTCTGTTTGAGTTTTCAGTCTTGAGAGGAGATTAACATAAATATTACTATTTTGATTTTGTAGATGGTAATCGTATGCTGTGAAATGAAATAATCATGTCCAAAGGTCACTGGGCTACTCAGTAATCAACCAGGGACTTAAACCCAGGTCCTTACTCTGGTTCATTATGTTTGTGGGTTTTTTTCCCCTCAATAGCCTCAACAGTCTTTTTGTCCTGTGGAATCCATCTATTTTTATTAAGTGCTTTGGACACATGTTAGAGAAGCTACTTCCATACTCAGCTGCAGCAGCCACACAACACAATCCACGTTCTAAACCCTCAAAGTTTGTCACACTGATGCTCTGGAGGTGTGCACAACTCCTTTGATGAATACAATCTCAGACGTTAAGGTCTCCAGGCTTCCAGAAGCAGAGTGGTTCCGCTGAGGTTCATTCAGTCACTCCACAGGGACCCAGAGCTGTGGAGTCACTACAGCTCAGAACCTCCCACAGTGTCCCCACAAGGGCACTGTCACTAGTGGATGAGGTACTGGTGGGTGTACCCTCATTACGGGATCCTCACTAGCCCCTCCCTCCATTCTGTGTGCCAATACCGTCACTTGAACTAGGACCTGGTATTCTCACTTGACTTTTTAAGATCCATGCTGGTGCTCTACCACTTGAGCATACCTCTACTTTGGGCTTTTTGATGGTTAATTGGAGATGAGTGTCACAGACTTTTCTGCCCTGGCTGGCTTCAAACCATGATCCTCAAATATCAGCCTCTTGAGTAGCTAGGATTACAGATGTGAGCCACTAGCACCTTGTCCCCTTAACTTGTATCCCAAACTGTTACCTGGAATGAATCCTTCCCTATATAATTAAAGTCATTAATGCACAAATCCACTTTGTTTGGAATGCAAAGGGGGGGAAATGTGCTGAAATCTCTGCTGCCAATCACACAGAAGCCTTCTCCATCATGAGTAAATCTGATCTCCACTTTTCTTAAGATTGAATACTGCATAATAAATGTACTGTAGCTGGCATCCTATTAGCATGGATTAGTGTAATTCTGTATGTGTTTTCAGATGACATCTTGTTTCATCAAGAATTCTCTCCAGAAACCATTCTTAAGATTATTGTCAAATTCTTTAATACAGAATTGGAAGTCTAACCCCAGAGGCTGAATGCATATGTGATCAGTTGACAATAAGCTGCTATCCAACTTCCTGAGCTCTTTTCTGCTCAGGGTTGAGTGACATCTCTGGAGGAGGGGTTTTCTTTTCAACTCTTCCAGTCTGAGGGCAGGAGCCATGTGATGGGCCCACTCTGTCCTCAGGATGCTTGTGTCTACATGACCACATGTGTGACTAGGCCCTCTGGCCAGGTGATACTGGTAATGACCACCACTTCCTTTGATACAACTACAACCACTTGAAGTGGGAAGAGTCATCCCAGTTTACACATTCAAAAGTTTGGATAGCTGATGTGCCTTGTCCCCTCCTCCCAATGACAATGTAAGAACTTATACCTCTTTCTCTCTTCCCTTAGCCCAGAGTTCCAGCCATCGACCTTGCCATCCCCACAGAGATCCTGGCATCCCTGAGGCAATTGTTAGTGTCTGGAAAATGTGGATCTGAGAGAACATGTAAATACAGAACACTGGCTCTGCTTACTGAGATGCTTGTTTTCAAAAACCCAGAGGAAGGTTGTATTTATATATTTATGTAACATTCATGTGCAATATTTAAATTTACAAAATGTGTAGCAGTGTAACAGAGTGGGCACCAGTTTTTATTTGGGCATATAATTGTCTTTTCTTTCATATTCATTTATTCCTTTGATTTCTATAATGCCTTCTCTACTTGGTCTTCTGAGATCATGTACAATGGTAACACATTTAGAATAATATTAATAAAAGATTATTTTGTATCACTCATAGAGAAACCTGACTCTCTTCTTCATAAATATTATACAAGAGAACATATTGTCACCAGAATAGTATGCATAACTCTAGCTGTGTTAGGTTTTAAACATATTTACCTATATTTACTTCCAAGTCTTTCTTTCTTTTCTGCTCCTTAAGAGGTTGGGGTGCTCAGCATTTGGGGTAATTAACTGAAGTGAATATCCTGATTTCTCTTCTTTCCTTTCTTCCTTCCTTCCTTCTCTCCCCCCTCCCTCCCTCCTTCCCTCCCTCCCTCCTCCCTTCCTTCCTTTCCTTTCATCCCTCCCTCCCTCCCTCCTTCCTTCCTTCCTTCTTTCCTTCCTTCCTTCCCTTTCCTCCCTCCCCCTATCTTCTTTCCTTCCTTCCCTTCCCTTTCTTTTCCTCCATCCCTCCTTCCCTCCCTCCCTCCTTCCTTCCTTCCCCCCTTCCTTCCTTCTCTCCCTTTCTCTTTTCATCCTCTTCTTCCTTCCTTTTTCATTTCCTTTCCCTCTCTTCCTTTCTCCTATCTCTGTCAGTTTCTTCCTGAGAGAAGATGAGCCCTGTGGTCTAGGCTGGCCTTTGTGTAGCCAAGGCTGACTAGAACTCCTGATCCTCCTGCCTCTGCCGAGTAAATACTGGGATTACAGGCATGTACCACCACACACAAGCCGATATTACTTTCTTCCTTGCTCATTCAGCAATGCATCTTCTGCAGAGGATTCTTCCTTCTGCAGAGCTCTTCCTATATAAATTAGTTCTTGTCTTCATTCAAGCACATCCTAGCACTGGCTTAGAAAGGCACCTAACAACACTGGTTTAGAGTGTCAAGTGTGAGACCTGTTCCAGGAGGAAGTGAGCAGGAAAGGAGTCAAGTGCTTCTCAACCCAGACTGCATGTTTCTTCTAGCACAGCCTTACCCATGGGACCAAATCAGATCAGAATGGAGAGTGCCGCTGGGGATGAGAACCAGAACGTCAGAGGCTCCTAGGCATCCACTCCGGAGAAATGTGGGTGACCCTGGAGGCAGCTGTCAATCCACCCCCACTTCCTCCTTTCCCCGGTGCAAGCACCGCAGCCACACCCACCTCCAGCTGAACAGCAGCTTTTGTCTGGTCTCAGCTTCATCTGCCATCTTGAACCCTTGGCCCAAACCTCTGCCAAAGCTGTGGGTTTAGCTCCTTTGAGGCCTTCAGAGGGAAGAGCTCTAAGAGGCTGAACCACAGTGGACCTTCTCCCCAGTCATGGCAGCCCCACCCCCCCCATGGGGCCGCCCACCACCCCCATGGGTCAGTCTCCTTGAACTCAAGAGCCCTTCCAGGAAGCATTCCCTCACCTCCTTGATTCATGGAAACAATGAACTCTACCTCATCAGCAAGAGACCTGAACACAGAGCAGGGTGAAAAATGTGGGCCATTAAGGTCGTCAGGCACCCACAGCTGGGAAGTAAGGAAGGACAGTGTTTCCTGAGCCTTTCTGCCAAAGGAAACACCTTTAGGGATATGGGCTAGACCTGAGGGTTACTTTCATCTGAAATAAAAATAAGGTATCTGGGGATGACACAGCAATCATGCAGTCAGGAAGCACTCAAGAGGTGGGCAACCGGGCCCTGACCTGGGAAAGGTACAGATTACACAGACCTATCAATCATGGAGACTCCAGAGTGGACTACACCCCTAAGTCTACACAGGGAGGGAAAGAGCCTGGCCCAGGCACTGGCAGTGACTGCAGGCCCCCTCCCCGCACAGCTTGGTTCTCCCAGGAAGCCAGCAGAGGACTGGCCCTTACAGCAACGGATAGGGGCTCCTTTCCACCCCCCTCAGGAACCTCCCTGGACTTGGTTCTGGGCGCATTCAATTTCTGCTCTCGCTGGGAGCCTCCTCTGTCAGAGTCTCCTCTTTCCCAGGCAACTGGGTGAATTGTACTTTCCTGCTTGTCAGAAATGTAAGCAGACGGTCCCATAGCACCTTGTGGAGCAAACATACAAAAGCCACCTCTTGCTTCTGGTGCTCTTTCATTCTCCCTGTGAGCCTCACTCAGTAATGGAACCATGGGCCTCTCAGGACTGAACTGAGCACAGCCATTGGCTGACTCCCACTGCACATGGAGCATGAAAGAAGCACAGAGCCACTGTGCCCTGGACTGTTTGTTACTGCAGCAGAGCCAGCCCGAGCCTGACTGCTCAGAGGACTTTCTCAGGAATGTATGCCTGTGTGCTCTCAAGAACTGTAATTTACAGCCTTATGAAGGGAGAAGCAATTCATTGCTGTTTCTTATCATGAAGAGAGGGTAAAAGACTGGCATTTCCTTCCTGTGTAATACATAGAGAGTATATAGGATACATAGTATGTAATATAATGTAGTTTGTTGTATTGTACCTTGTATTGATAATGTATACATATTACAGTATAGTCTACATGTAGTATATAATATATGCTATATTATATATGTCATTAAATACTTTTACTATATAATACTATACTATTTTAACACTTTATGCTATTTTTAATTCTTTACATATTATACTATAATATACTATGTTACACAAATAGTATTTAGAATATATTACATTATGTGTAATAATATCTATTATTATCTTGTAATGTAATATAATATAGGATATATGCTTTATATGTATGCATATAATAGTATCTATGCTATATATGTTTTATATGCAGTAAGACTGTAGCATATCACATACTGTACCATGGACTGCATGTACTATAATACCTATTATATGCTGCCAGGTGCTCCATGTACAGCCAATTCTAGGAACACACTTCCTGCATTCCAAACCAGAAGACCAGAGTAGATGGAGATGGGATGGCACCCTCTGCCTGTTGACTTTCTGCTCTACATCAGGCACATCAGTCCTAGAAGCTGGACATGCAAATGACCTTGAGCCAGAGCGTCAAAGTGATTTGGCAGAGGAAGAAGCAGAGCTAAAGTAGGCTTCCATTCATCAATCTCAGTCACTCACCTGAGCTGACTTCATAGCCTATGTTGCTTTTCCTGTAACCCAGATATACAGAGAACAAGTCCCCAACCCCTAGACCTTAGTGTCATCTTCCTCATAGCACTCTTCTCTTTAGAATGCAGGTACATCAATCTGCAGCTCAGAGCTGTTATTCTCACATGGTGTTGCTCTTTTGTATCACTCAGATTTGCTTTTCCTGCCCTTTGACACTTAAGGTGTTACAAGTCAATGTGTTTGTTTAAACTGCAACAATGAAACACCCTCCTGTTAGTCAGAAGGCCAGGATATCTGGAAATCTCCTCACTACAGCTACAGGTTTTAAAGAGTGTGTGTCCTTCCCTGTGAAGTAGCAATGGTGGAGAAACAGAGTGAGTAATGACAAAGCCCAATGAATGCAGCCCGATCAACACAGTCCTTTCAACATGGGCTTTGGTACAGGGGATACTTTCAGCTACTGCCCTGGAAAATATACGATGCCTGCTTTACTCCACAAAGGCTCAGTGACTCTCCTGGGGCCCCAGTAATGTAGGATGAAATTGAGATGCAAACCTGTGACTCACCCTCTCCTTGAAGATAGGAGGTGGGACAGCTTACCTGAAGCCCTGTACAGCCAGGCTTTGAACTCAGAGCTAGGCAGAGGGCATGCCTCAGCCTGCCGTATCTGACTCATGCATATGACTCCTGCATGGATGGAGAGGCAGGATGTAACAATATTAATTATCAAGTCACTTTAAAACACGTGTGATGTATGTGTGCATTTATTTCATAGGAATGGTATAAAGATTAAATACTTAATGAATCCATTTTTCATATCAAGGATATATTTGCCCTACACCTAAATATATCTCTCCCTTCTGTTTCTCATGAGAAATATAGCTATCTTTATTATGTAATCAGTAATGTATCATTCTTCCTAAGCAGGATCTAATTTTAGCAACATGATGAATAGCCTGAGACTGGATCCCACTGCCCTCTGCAGAAGGGAAATCTATCAGACCTGCTCAGGTGTGTGACATTTCTTTATCCTGGGAGCTCTCCACTCCCCAGGTGACAGCCTGGATTTTCTGACCAAAAACTCCCTGTCCGGTCTCTGTCTTGGTTCATGTAGACATGAGCTATGAATGGCCATATGTGAACAGTAACCAGGTTTGCTCACTCAGCCTGTGAGGTGTATGTGTCTCCCATGTCTGGGGCATCATACTAGGCTGGAGCTAAAGAGCTCTGGGACAGTGCCCAAGCCCCAAGTTCAAATCCCAATACTAGCACACAAAAAAAAAAAGAAAAGGAAAGAGAACACACCCCAATTCTGGAACAAAAAAAAAAAGAAAAGGAAAGAGAAAACAAAATAGCTAATTGCATTATTGGGTTTCTTTCTACATGCATTTACAAGCAGGATCTGTTTTGTATAGGACTACACCCAATTCTCTAACTGCTTTCTTCTGTTCCCCTATTTTGTTGCTTGACAAAGATAGGTATTTAATGGAAGTGGAGCTTTGGTTCAAGTGGTAGAGTGGTATCTTTGAGTCAAAAAGCTAAGGCACAGTGCCCAGGCCTTGAGTTCAAGCCCTAATACCAGGACAAAGATATGTCTTTAAAGGCAGGAATTATTCCAGTTTGACTAAGCATGCATAGTAACTTTCTTGAACTTCCAAAGAGAAAAGATTTTTTGCTTTCATACTGTGCATACTATGTGTTAGTTTTATACTTGTTTCTGAACATTTGTGACACACTGCACCTTGATTTCTCTGTTTCCTTCCTTCCTTCCCTCCTTCCATCTTTTTTCCTTCTTTCTTCTTGTAATATTTGGGTTTCAACTCAGGACCTTGCCTCTAGTCCTGCTTTTTGATAGTTCATTGAAGATGGAATCTTAGACTTTTCTGCCTGGGCTGGCTTCAAACCATGATCCTTTAGCCTTCTGAGTAGCTAGGATTACCAGTATATGCCATTGGTACTGAGCTGAAACCTCATATCTCAATCACGTTTTATTTATTTATATGCTTATTTATTTATTCATTTAGTTAGATAGCTGCTGGACATGGGCTGGAACTCAGAGCCTGGGCACGTCCTTGAGTTTCTTTTTGCTCAAGGCTAGAGCTCTACCACTTGAGTCACAGCACTATTTCTGGCTTTTTCTGAGTAGTTTATTGGAGATAAGAGTCTCACAAACTTTCCTACCTGGGCTGGCTTTGAACTGAAATCCTCAGACCTCAGCCTCCTAAGTAGCTAGGATTACAGGTGTGAACCACTGGCGCCCAGGCGCTTTTAAATTTTAAGCCTATTTGGCATTCAATTTAATTGATTGTGGGAGAATGAGGGTTATACTTCATCTCCACTTTGCAGAGGTGAAAATAGGAGTCAAAGAAATAAAATGACTTTCGTATGTCCTGGATGTGGTATGGACCAAGTATTCACCCTTTTATCCTGATAGCTCTTGCACGGGGCACTGCAACTTATTAGCCTGCCAGGTCTGTTTTCTTTCCCTCACCTTGGCCTGATGCTTACCTGTTACTGCAGAGGGCGCTGTTGATGCCCCTCCTCCAACCCTCAGCCTGCCCCACTTCCACAGACCACCTGCCTTTTTTTGCCCCAGGGCTTTGTTTATAATCTGCCAACGCACCACTTGCCTACTGTGATGGCTAAAAAATATGTTCACAGTCACAGATTCCTCCTAGCCCACCTCTTGAATGTGGGTCACACTTCATGACTGACTGGCTTCTGTCAAACAAAATGTGATAGAAATGACTGACTTTCAAGGCTATGTCATAAAAGGCTCTTTCTCTCTCTCTTTCTCTCTCTCTCTTCCCCTTTTCCCTCTCCCTCCATCCCCACTCACATTGGAATAAAGCAAAGGCTCATACAGTCAAACTGCAAGTTTTACTTGGTAAGAAACTTGGTCCCTTAGCCACGGCCAGCACATGCCTGGCCAGCCATGTAAAGCAGCTCACTTTGGCCTGGTTGAGCCTTGAGATGCTACAGCTCAGCCTATTCCTTTTCTTCAATCTCATGAGGTGCCCCAAGCCAAACTAAGTAGCTAGCTCCAGATTTCCAACCCTCCCAAACAGCATGAGATGATTAATATTGATTATTGTATAACATATAGCCCATTGAAATAGAACTAAGCTCATCTACATGTCAGGCTGTGGACATTAGTGCAAACACTCCTCACCTGGGACATGTCATAGTTTATGGGAATAGCATAGTCTCCTCATCCCTGGGGTAGGACAACACCCCTGGAGCTCTCCAGGAGAATGAGGGCCAGCTTTTTAGAATAGTAACTGGAGCAGTTACACCCTTATTGATTCCCTTTCCTTCCTTTTCTATCTTTCTCATGTTTTTTTTTCTGTGTTTCCTTCAGCTCCTACATTAATTTCTCCCTTTTAACTTTATAGGAGGACAGGAGGACACAAATTTAAATAAGCTACCTCTGTGTGATCAGCTGCTAATATCTGTGTATTTTTCCCTTTCAAATATTCTTCTCAGTAGTCAACGATATTAATATGAGCTCGTGCAAAACAAAGGATAAGAAACTCCTCCCACTTCACAAACATGTAAATCCCAGCTCCCATTTTAGTACATTTTCAGACTTACAACCAAGAAAGGAAATGTCTTCAAGTACCAGATACAAAGAAGAGACTCAAAGTTAAGGTGGTGATGAGGAGATATGTGAGATTAAAGTGCTCACACTTTCATCAAGATGGCGAGATATCTGCACAGCTGACGCTCCAAAGGTCCTGTTCACAGGACTATCTAGGCCATAGCCTAAACCCCAGGAATGCCTGCATAAAGCCAGGAGTTTAGGGCTGCTAATCTAACATCTTCTATATCGAGGACCAGACAAACCATCCATTAGCCCAAGGAAACAGCAAGGAAGCTTGCAATTTGCCTAAGCCAAGTCAGTGATGGGGATCACCTCAAAGAAAACAAGTTTGTGCCCCCAGTAATATAAGCCTGCATCCCATCACTCCTGCTGCGGTGACTGAAAACAAAGAAGTTGCCTTAAAATCTTGCCCAGAATTGGTAAATTTAAAAGTATTCAACAAGGATGTTCTAAAACGTGTGAAACTACCATGGGCTCCCTTTCACCCTTATCTCTATAAGGATGTTTCTAAGACATTCAAACCACACAAAATCAGAATGAATAAAGCAAATGACAGATACACAGGATGGAAAGACAATGGAGAATTTTCATCTCCAGAATGCAGAGTAACAGCGGTCTAAAAAGATAAGTTTGAGCATTTCTAAGCATGAAGAAGAAATTATTAACAGAGAGTAAAAATTATTTGAAAACAACAGGAAGATGGGGGAGATAATTTAAAAATGAAAACTCTACAAATTGAACATTATACCTTCACTAGATCAGTGAGACTATAAAGAGGATGTGGCTGACGAGAGAATAAATAAATTGGAAGACAGAGCTGAGGAAATATCCCAGAATATACCACCAAAGAGAAGATAGAATTAGCAAGTAGAACTCCAACTTTGTCTATTGTCTTCCAACTAAAAATAACCAGAGGCAAAGAGGTACTAGGACACAGATTTCTGCTATATTCAAGATGCACATCAGATCCCATTAAGTGTAATTAAAAACAAAGCCACTTAAAAATACAGTAGTTAGCTTCAAAGTATCAACCTTTGAAACTATAAGAGAAAAACAAATGGCCTACAAACAAATGACAATTAGACAAATTTCTGAGGGCAATTTTTAGGAAGCAACAATAGCTTGTAGAACAAAGTGGAAAAAGTATTTCAGTTGCTCAGTGAAAAAGTAAAAACAGGTAGAGCATTAGCCTTGAACACAAAGAGGCTCAGGGATAGCACCCAGGACCTGAGTTCAAGCCCCAAAACTGACAAAAAATAAAATAAAAACACTCCGGATTAAAATCAATATAAAGTCAATTTCAGACATCAGGAGGCTACTTTGGCAGGGAGTCAAGATGTATTTTAGCAAAATGAAAAAGAGAACTATGCAAGAAACATTTAAAAACGAATAAAATGTTAGCAGATTTAAATAATCCTCAATATTAATTAAAAACAGCTCATTTGTGAGCAATAGAAATACATTTCTAAGTAATAAAACCATGGAAGGGTGACATAGCAAATCAGGGTTCGAGCATATCATATTTGGAAGGAAGTATATAATATCTTTTGGAATTTGGTCTAGGTATGCATACAAATGTAGGCACTGGTGGCTCGTGCCTGTAATCCTAGATACTCAGGAGGCTCAGTGGCGTGGTTCAAACTAGCCAAGCAGAAAAACCCATGGGACTCTATCTCTCATTAACAGGAAGCATGGCTTAAGTGGAAGAGCCAAGCAAGCGTGCTGAGCAAGTGCCAGGCCCTGAGTTCAAATCCCAGTACAGCCTCCA
Source organism: Dipodomys ordii (assembly GCF_000151885.1). Classification (NCBI taxonomy): domain Eukaryota; kingdom Metazoa; phylum Chordata; class Mammalia; order Rodentia; family Heteromyidae; genus Dipodomys; species Dipodomys ordii. The sequence goes on along the minus strand of NW_012267322.1, from coordinate 6,237,786 downwards.
ACCAAAACAAGGATAAAAACAAGAACATATTGTTTGCATATAGGAGCTGGAATATTACCCATGTGATCACAATAGTCGTTTCTTCTTAGAAGAAGGAGAGGTATTTGTATGAAGGAAGGGGGTGGGACACCAAGGAAATTTCAGATTGACCTGAAATAGTTGTGACAAGGCCAGGGTACCTGTTGATAGGCACTCACGATATGACACGGCTCTACGGTCCCCCACCAGCTCTGCGCCCTGCCTTCCTCCTGCCACTCTTTTCCATCCAGGTGAGGCAGTCTCCTCCTTTTTCCTACATATCTTGCTGATTTTAGGATTTGTGCCTTCATTATTCGAACCCTGCCCGTTTTTCAACCAATAGTGCCAACAGCAAACAGAGCTGTTTGTATAGCACAAGGCGCCTAATTATATTCTAGCTGTTTTTTATGTTAACTATTTCATGCCGGATCTCTCACCTCTAATTATTTTCTTTTATTCAGTGTATTTCCTGTAAAAAGATTCGAGAATCTCAGAGGTCAAGAGCTGGTGTTGATTATGTCTCGTGATCGTCAGGAAAGTCAGGTGAACTTGGTACGGGAGTTAAATTGAAAGCAGTCCCAGTAGAGGCAAGGCAACAAGGAAAAGAGAATGAACAAAGGAAGTTTTGATCATTCTTTGGTGGATAAATTACACAACCCATAGAATAATATAATCCACTCATCTCCAGATTACTTATCAACCTTAGTAATCTGGAACCAATTTGCAGAAAATACTGGTTCAGAACATGGCCTTTTGTGTGACCTGAACCTACCTTGTTTGACCAGCTAGATGTGAGATGATCTTAGTTTAGGTGCTGGTGTTCTCTGTGTGGTGGTGGATGAGTGACTTGACTTGTCTAACTCCAATGCTTCTAACTCCAAGGTGCCCAACATAAACAACCCAAGGAAGGAAAGACTGACTTTGGCTCACCCATGCATAGATTTCCGTCCTCGGGGAATGGGTCCCCACAGGAGTAGGTCCTTGGAGGCATGCTCTAGCATGACTGGTCTTGTCCCCTTCTTCCTCTTTCTGCTTCCTAGTGGCCTCCTTACCACAAGGTCCTGCTGCCATGATGCTCTACCTCCCCTGATGCCAAAGCAATGCAGCCAGCTGGCCAAGGGCTGATAGCTCTGAAATTGTGAGATACTTCCTCCCTAAGTTGTTAGTGTCAGGCATTTCCTCACAGTGCAAGACTAACTCATACACCCCCCTCCCAATAGTCCATCCAATGATGAACCCACCAATAGAATAATCCATCAATAAGGTCAGTGTTCACATGATACACACACACACACACACACACACACACACACACACACACAATGGAATTCTATGCTTCCATCAGAAAGAATGACACTGCCCCATTGGTTAGGAAATGGAAAGACTTGGAAAAAATTATATTAAATGAAGTAAGTCAGACCCAAAGAAATATAGGTCCCATGGTTTCCTTTATTTGCAATAATTAGTATATGTCTAAGATAATCTTATTTGAGCAGAAAAGCTCAAAAGGTGTGTACATATGTACATGCAACCATATAAGATGATGCTAAGTGAAATAAACCCCAAGATATGGACACAAAAGCTTTTTCTGTGTTGTTGTTGTTTTTAATGTACTATGTGATTTTTTCTTTGTTTCTTTTGTATGTTCTTCCTCCTATGATATATCCCTGTTGTCACTGTATTTGATTTTGGAACCTTGCATCTTGTATATACGTTTATCTCATTTGGGGTGGGGAAGGGGAATAACAAAATGCTGAAACAAGGACACAGGATGACCCATTGCAACAATGATACTCACAAGACACAATGTTGGAAGTGAACCTTATAACTTTGGGGGGGAGAAGTGGAGGAGGTCGGGGAGGGAAGGGATAGTGGGAGAACAACAAAGGAGGGGGTAACAATGCCTGACAAGAAATGTACTCATTACCTTACTCATGTAACTGTAACCTCTCTGTACAGCATCTTTACAAGAAACTAAATTTTAAACAAGATCAGTGCTCACAATCCAAGACTACAAAGAAAAGTTAGAAAAGCCATGAAAAGAAACAAGAAACTCAAAACTGTTAGCCGGCAGCCTAGCACCCAGCCTTTGGGAGAACATCTTTGACTCAGGCTATAACAACAGCATGAAGTATAAAAACACTCAGTAAGTGGAGGCTGGGCTTATTTATTAGCTAAAGTATATAAACCCAAAGCCATTCACAAGTTAACCTACCATTCTCCCCTCTCCATTACCAGTCCATGATAGAATGGCATTTTTTTTCCTCTCCAGAAGTTAGGTGTTGTCGTGATATTTATGTGATTTAGTAGATCAGGGTGAAGACACGTGTGATTTCCTGAGGAAGTTGTAAAGGCTATTTTTTCTTCCCCTGCCCTGTGCATTAAGGTAGCCCCTGTTGAGATGGAACCTCTGTCAGCCTGGGTACCCAAGTGATCCTCCTGGAAATGCAAGTGGACACTTAAAATAGATGGGAAACTCTGCTCACCCCTCTGAGAGTTCATAGTTCATTGTTACAGTAGCGAAACCTGCCCATCCTGACTCATAAAGTATATTCAACTTCACATGCCTCCCATCAGGGGGAACAAAATCTCTAAAAGCACACCCTAGGGCTTCCTTGCTCTTACTTAGAAATATTTCTATGCACCTTGCTTATGTCATTTCCCAACTCACAGAATATTAGAAGCAAGATCCTAGAGTAGATGTCACCACAGGTGAGCTCCAGCCCCCGGGAAAAAGGACTGCTGCCAGATTGTGCCAAGAAACATTAGGAAAAGCATGAAAGGAGACAAGCAACCCCAGAAGCATCATAATCCTGAGCCACTAAGAGAAGGGACATTAACTGTGCTTACCAAAAAGCTTCTGAAGACATCTCTATACCCCAGCATTGCTCAGCTCATTATAGTGTTGTTGCACTTTAATTTTGCTTATTAATTTTGCTTTATTGTGCATTTATTTTTATGACACTGTTATCACAAATGCTGACTATCTTCTGAGCATCATGCTAAACACTATAAATATTTAACAGGTCCATGTTTTCAAGGTGAGATCTTTCATTCCATCTCTGTGGATGGGACTGTGGCAGTACCCAGTGATTTATGACTACCTAAGATCCCATGGCCAGTCTAGCAGCTTGGGGTCTTATGTGAATCCATTCTGGCTGGTTCCAGAACATTCTTTCATCATGGCTCTCATGTATATGTAGAAAACCACCCCATCACCTTCAAGAAAGATCCCTGTACCAGATGTCTTTTTAAAGGTTGGAAAAACGCATGTGACATCTTTGGGAATTTTTTTCTGTTAAAAAATGAATAAAGCTTGGGTTATCAGAAAAAGAAGGAGAAAAAAAACACATGTGGGAAACAGCTCTCTCCCTCACACTGTCAGATAAATATGACTGTGTTAAACTTCAGTAAGTAGAAATCTATTAAGCTCTTCTACTTGAGACATGGAATCTATACTCTTTAACTATATAACTTTTCTTTTTTTTAAAAAAACATACATTTTAAACAGGACAAAGTTGTCTGCCATTGATGAGTAACTTCCTTGGTTCTTTGCAGTGGGAAGGAAAATCCCAGAGCAGGAGGGGGAGGGAGAAAGAGGAAGGGAAAGAGGGAGCAAAGGAGGGAGGAAAAAGAAGAAGAGAAAGGAGGGAAGGCCTTCAAAGGGTTGCTAGAGGCAGATTCAAAAATCCATCTCTGTAGCTGTGTCCTTATGAGCGAGGTACTTGCTGACACCCAGGGGTCTCTGACAAAGGAGAAAACAGAGAACAGTGATGTTTAGAATTCCAAAAAAGTCTCCTTCATTGAGAGCCTTTGGGAGAAACATTTCCCATCCTACATTATTTTTCCAGAAAGCCATCTTCAGGGCTGTACTCACCTGCTGACACTGGAACATTCTCTTCCCCGCCATAGTGAGATTTCCAGTCTCAGAAGAAGCAACTGGATTTTTACTTCCGTTATCTTCTGACCATTCAGCAGATCCATAGTCATCCGTGCTACCATTTACTTAAGGCAGCAGCAAGTCCATTTGTTGGGAAGGATGGTGACAAAGGGCATAGGGTCCCTTTCCCAGAGCTACATGGGTGCCATGGATTAAGGTACTTTCACAGGGGTTTGGATGTGGCAGAAGGCAGGAAGTGACAGCGAATGCTTATTATCAGCCTACTTCTGACAATTCCTAATGCAATCCATGCCCTCCGCATCCACCGTAGTTGTGGGATTTATGAGGTACAACAGGGGAGAGAGTTGGAGCTGGGACATAATAGTGAGTGATGTGAAACAGACATGTACAATGAATGGCCTTACAAGATTTTCTTTGAAGTTTGTTAAAAGCAGTAAAGCGATATTCACTCTAAGTGAAACCTGCTGTTACAGATACCCACTGGCATGGGCAACCTTTCCTTTCCACTTTATTCCTTGAATTTTAATTTGCCACTAGAAAGTTTTTGAACGTTTCTCTTTAGACAAGGGATGGAGGAGAAAGGGGAAGAAAAGAAAATTGTGAAGGTACTTTGTGTGTGCTTACCCGGAGCCAGGGGTGACAATTTTTTAACTTCTTTAAAGATCATTTTTAAAGTCAATGAAAAGAATCATAAAATGAATGAAAAATTAATGTTATATATGAGAATGAAGGCAATAATGATGACTGTAATAATGAATCCCAGCTGGATTCTATGGCTGGCTTTTAGTCCTTTGTATGGAGGAAAGTGCCAAAGGCCCAGAAAAAGTCATAGGCAACCTTCTTGATGGAAAGCATCTCACTGAATTCTCCCTTGTCATTACAGAAGTCCGGGGGGAAGCAATGCTTCAGAAGATGTAAGACAGCTTCTGGGCTCTTCTGCCTAGGAAGTGCTAGATTCAGGTCTGGACCTATTGGGTAAGGCCTTCCATTGAGGAAGAGCTTAAGCATAAGGAATTCTAACATTGAACACCTGGGGTTAGGAATGAAAACTAGTTCCAAAGAAATGAATTCAAGTCTGAGGCTGGCATTTGTTTTTCCATGGAATCTAGGAGGATACCTAGAAATGCGTGTAGCCCAGAGGCCTCTTTGTTCACTGGCTTTAGGGCAGACCTTTAATACTCAAACAACACTAAGCCTCCTTCCTTCTGTCCCAGAAAGCTCAGCCTTTTGTTCCTATGACTTTCCCCATCTTTCTGTAGGAACCCCTAAGCTGGCTGAAACTTGAACCAAAGGTTGGTAACTTTTGCTCTGTTCTCTCCTCTTTGACTTTCCACATTCTTTCCCAGACTTCCACTCCTCACACACACAATGCAGGCCCATATCCTGGCCAAGAGGGAGCTAAGACTTCTAATGAGACTTTACTGAAGTCTTAGGGAAATCAGTACCACACAAAGGATAACATAGAACTAATATTTCCGCTGACTGTTGGTCCAAAGAAACACCCAAATTTTTCAGTTTTAAAAAGTAGGACAAACTAGCTGAGCTTGGATAACTAGATAAATTGTTTGTCCTTGAACTCATCACCTCAACTTGACCTCATTTTGGGTTTCAGTCTTTGCCACAAACTTGTGGTGGTGCAAGCCTGTAATTCCAGCCTCAGGGAGGCTGAGGCAAGAGGATTATGAATCTGAGGTCAACCTAGACTATATAGTAAAATTCTGTCTCAGAAACAAACAGGAAGCCAAGCTAAAAGAAAGAGTCTGGATACAAGGGGTATGACTGCATTTATATCAAGTTTTATAACAGGCAACATTCACCTTTGATCCTAGGTATACACTCAAGAGAATTGAAAACATGTGGTTACACAGAAATGAGTGTACCCACATTCATAGCTGAATTAATCATAATAAGCAAACAGTGGAAACAGCCTATCTACCAATGGGGAGGCTTGAACAAAACGTATTATTCCATACCACAAAATATTTCACACACACAAAAGAAAAAAGTCCTGAAGAGTGCATACACACTATGCAGATAAACCTACAAGCATGGTGCGCTACCAAACACAGACTACTACTTACCATGTGACTCCATTTACATGAAATGTCTAGACTCGGCCAATCCAGAGAGACAGCACAGGGGTTGCGGGTTAGAGGCTGCTAGGGCTGAGGAGGCAGGGATGGGGAAGGACGTTAGGGGGGTATGGTTTCTCTGAGGGATGATGAAACTGTCCTGGAATTAGAAAGTGGTAATGATGGTTTGTGACCATAATAAATACCACTAAATTCTTTACTTTGAATTTGAATTTTATGGTATGTGAATTGATCTCAAAAACAAAGAGAAAGAAAACCCCCACTCTTTAGTGACAGAAATCTGAACGGTGATGCTATTAGAGCAGAGCTGTCAATGACAACAGACTGAGAAGACAGGAAGGAACTTTCTGGAACAGCAGAAATGAGGGTAGGACTATGAGTTACACAGCTTCATGGATTCATTAGAACTTATCCAAATGTAACAATTAAGAGCTGAACATTTCCAAAGCCTGGGAAGTATTTCTCATTACACAGAGAGATTCTGTTACCAGAAGAAAGGAGAAGGAACGCTAACAAAAACAACCCTAACATATGTAAAGAGCTCCCACAAATCAGCAAGATGTAGCATTCTCAAAAGATCATGAAAAGCTATGAAGAAGATTCATCATTGATTATCATAGATTTCGCCCCTTCCCTTCTTTTACATCTCTCCTAAACACTTTCCAAAGTGGAGTTTGCTAATTTGACAAATGTATTGTGAGAATTTTCTTCTCTCTCTGGAGAGGTGTGAGGAACATAGGACTTGTGGAGTTGATGGACTTCCAAATTAAATTTCTAATGCTGAGAATTAGGGATGGGATAGTTAAGATTCAGTCCCCCAGTCTGGATGACACTTGAAATCTTTATTTCATGATTCAATGAATGTTTCTTCTTTCATTTCTTTTTTGTTTGTTTTTTTTATTTTTATTGTGAACATACTGTATAGAGGGGTTACAATTACAAGGGCAAGATAATGAGTACATTTCTTATCAAGCATTGTAGCCTCCTCCTTTGTTTCCCCTTCCCATCCCTTTCTTCTTTCATTTCTATAAAGAAATGAAAAAGTACATTTCTATAAAGTACAGAAGGGCCTTGTTCACAGGTTCTTCTGGGAGAGCCTAGAATTTTATAGTTACATAATGTGCATATTTCTTAAATGAATTGAGGGACTTGAACTTTACTGATTTTATCTGAAATTGTCTCCTCAAGGGAAAATTACATTTTTGCTTTTATATCTTTTACACAAAGTTTCATGACATCATTTCTTACCCTTTAGTTCTAAGTTGCTCCTTCTTAAAAATAGAAGCTGCGTATTTTATACCCACATGAGAGTATTAATAAGTGAAAAGCTTAATTTTTTTTGAGAAAATAAAAGTGTCCTATTATCCTAGAAACCTCCAATCCTTGAAACACAATTATGTAGAATTATTTTTTGTTGTGAGAGGGGTGGTAGTTATTTAATTCTGGTAAACCTTGCTTCTCTCTCTCTCTTTCCCCCTCCCCTCTCTCTCTCCCTCGTTCCTTCTTTTTGGTACAGGTAACTCAGGGCCTGAGTATCTTTTTCACTCAAGGATGGTATTCTACCCTTTGAAACACAACTCCACTTCTGGCTTTTTGGTGGTTAATTGGACATGAAAGTCTCAGGGGCTTTCCTGCCTGGGTTGGTTTTGAATCACAATCCTTAGATCTCAGCCTTTAGAGTAGCTAGGATTACGAACAAGAGCCACCAGCAAGCACCTATAGCTCTCAGCACTACTTTTTGCTGGTTATTTTGGAAAAGGAATCTTGTTAACTTTTCTGCCTGGGCTGGTCTAGAACCATAATCCTCAAGATTTCAACTTTCTGTCTAGCTAAGAGGATTTATATGCGTAAATCACTGTGCCTGGCACAAATTACTTTTATGACTGAGAAGGGAATGGTAGCAAAGTGTTCATGCAAGAGAGCCCCTATGAGTGGTACTGCACTGAGAATAGGAACATTCATCTCTGTGTCTCAGGTTTTAGAATAGTATCCATTATTCAGCATGGTCTTGAGGGTAAGTGAATTAGAGAGTTGTGAACTGCCTGGATCAAAGTAAGTGTATAGAGAGTTGGCTACAACTGTTAGCTTATGTCATTCCTAACCATGGGCTCCTTTGCTGTCTGTCTTCTGTAACCTGATACTGCTCACAGAGCTTTAAAAGGGTTAAAAATATCTCCTGAGTGGCGATATTTTTGGAGATGGATAAACATTTCCTTAAACTAGAATTCACTAGAAATAGGTATTTTACCAATGGCTAATAAATGATCAGTATCACTAACCAGAAACATAATGACTTCTAAAATTTCTTCACTACATCTGTGAGCTATGGACCCATATTTCTCCTTTTCTCTATTGGAGAAGTCAGTCCTGATTCTCCCAGATCACCTCCACTTTGCTGATTATTTGTGGATGAATGAATGAACCAGCAAATGAACAAAGGCCCAAGCAGGTTTGGGATGTCCCCCCGCCCCCAAGCTTCTTGTTCACATCATCCTCTCCCTCATGGTTTGAGCAGTGTGCGTGTCAGAACTAGAAGCCCCCCAGGCAAGCTGCATGGATGGCACTGGGGCAGGTCTCATCTCTTTTGGAATCTATTAAAAGATCATTCTTCAAAAACTCTTTAAAGCTGCTTAAAAAGAGGAAATTCCATCAAGATATGGGCTTTAGCCATGAATTTCGAAATTTCTTCTTTGAGAAAACATGACTTATTATGCCGACTTAGATAAAATCTTTTCACTACTCTAGTTGGTCATTCACACATATGTCCTGCCAAAAATGGAGAGAATTGAGAGGTGATCACTGAAACGGAACATGATTTAATTTAGGGAATTGACAGAATGAGGGAGGAAAAAAAACCCAAGAAACATGACTGAAGTTGTTGACCAGTTTTTCTATGAATGGAAAATATTGTCCCTTTTGTATATTAGATGCTGGAGTAAGTAAAATATCACCTTAATTCAGAAACTATTTTAAAATTTGGATTTTTTTTCAATTTTTTAAAAGAAAATACGTAGATTAGATTCTGTTTAGTAACCTTTTTTTTTTATAATCGATTTCTGGTTCTTGACTGATTTCAAGCTAGATCCAGTTTGGGTCACAACTCACCATGGTATCATGATTTGTTGTGTGTGGGTATGAGGTGGGGGTTGGTGGTAGTGAGGAAACCATCCACAGGTTGATTTTGTTCACATTTCTTGCTCTTAGGTAAGGCTCCAGATCTCTTCAACTACAGCAAATGGAGCTTCCAAGTGGGGCCAAATGGAGCAGACCCCCTTAAATCCAAAATATTTATTCCAGTAAGAGGATATTCCATGCCTTCCAGTTGTGGCCTGAAGGCCTGTCATTTGACTCAAGCCAAACAAATGCCAGTGATACATTCGTAAGTGGCCAATTGAAAGCTTTCCTTCTACATCAGAGTCAAGAGGAGTGAGGAGAATCAAAAGATGAAGATCAAAACATCAGCATCATCGCTGGAACAACTCAGTTAGAAAATGTGGCCTAGGGTCCTGGGGCTGGATTCTTAGCTTCCCTCCCTTGCCTCCTGCTGGCCTGTCCCCTAGTCCCTGTCCTTCCTGGGCTTCCTTTAGAAAGTGCAGCCTTTTGGTCAACTGCACAAGTGATTAGTGTCTCCTTCTGCAAAATGTCCTTGGTTCAGTCCAATGAAAATGACCATTTTGTGTGTGTGCTGGTGCTGGGGTTTGAACTCAGGGCCTGCCTCAAATTCCAATTCAACTTGCTTGCTCATGGAACATGCTCTGTCACTTATACCATGCCTTCAGCCTTTTGGGGGCTGGTTATTTTTGTGGTTACCTTTTTCTTTTCCTGCTTGGTCCCATGCCTAGGCCACCATCTGCCTATGTTACATTTCCTATCGCGGTGCAAATTACAGGTGTGTGCCACTGCGTCCAACTCTCGGTGGCGAAGGGGATCCTCTCAATCCTCCCAAGGAACTGGGATTACAAGCATGAGCCACTGGACTCTAGCCATGTTTGATTTCTTTCTTTATAAACTTTCCTTTCCTAGGCATTTATTTGTTGGCTGGTCTGGAATTCTTGATCCTCCTGACTCAGCCTCCTGAATGCTAAGATTATAGGCCTGTGCCGACATGACTGGCAGACATTTCTTTACATAATGCCTCGACCTTCCTATGGCTCTTGTCCATGACATGTTCCTCCTTCCTAAGGACTAGAAGTTAGTCCTTTTTACAATAACTCTTTAACACTTATAGATGTCCAAGGGACTGACTCATCTACACTAAGGACAGGTCTCCCCTATCTCTACCCATCCTTAGTGCCCACCCTTCTCCACAGCACAGACCTAAGAAGTGCGGGGTACAGATAGACTCAGTATTTGGGGGTACTAACTGTGGTCACAACCATATTAAAAGCTTTCCTAGGGACTTTTTGGCATTTCTTGAATATGTGTAGGCTTTGCTCTACTTACTGAATATGGGAATCCGAATGGAGCCTCTGTCCTTGGCAACAATGATTGACTCATTTGGCTTTTTTTTTCTATTGTTTTTGTTTTTGACACTGTCTCATTATATATCCCAAACTGGTCTCAGCTTTCCAAGTGCTGCGATTACAGGAGTACACCACCATGCCTGGCTTAGCCAGAAAAGTTATTGGTGATTCTGTTGTGTTGGTCACAATGCCTATGACTTTGGTACAACTTCATTCATTTATTCATTCACTTGCTATTATTTCCTGAGTGTACCTGGCATTGTGCTGAACCCTTTGGTTCAGACATCACTGTCTCTGGGCACACAGTGTGGCTGGATAAGCTGAATTCCTGAAGCCCCCAGATCCCTGTGGAAGCTGTTAACCCTAGATTGAGTGACAATTGGGGATAATCTAGGAATTAAAGAGAGCTTGCAACATGAAGGTGCTTCTGGTATGAAAGGCTGATGCTTTGGGTTAGGCTTGATCTCCTCTGATGTCAAGAACAGGAGATGCCTTCAGCTGAGACCCAATCTATCAATGGCTTTACAAACCCAGGGAGGAGTTGAAACTTCTTCTGGGAGCATCAGGAAGCCAGGAGAGGCTATAAGCAAAGGGGTAATTGACCAGTGAGAGGAATGGCATGGGTTGGTGGAAAGTTAATCCTTGAAAGGCAGTAGGAATCTGGCTACCTAGAAGCTGAGCTTTGGCTTAGTGCTTGGAGGGTCTCCAGTGATACTGATGTAATTGAGCTTTTAGCAAGTGAGAGAGCTAGAGACAGAGAGACACAGAGAGAGAGGGAGAGAGAGAATTGTAAGAGCCCCTGAGTCTAAAATGAGAACGTACGTGATTTGCCTTATAATGGTGCCTCCCCTAAAGAGGAAAGCTTGAATTCAGCCTGTGAATCTTTAATGCCCAAAGCTCAGCATAAAGCTTTGAAATTGAAACTTGAGACTGAGGCTTTGGGGAGTCTGCCCTCCCTCCCTCCTTAGGTTTGGGACAAATAGAATGCTGTCAACCAACCATGGCCTCCTCCTCCTGGTGGCAGCACCCGTGTGCTGTTTGCCTGGTTAAAACAAGAAGGAAATGGATCAGAGGCATTCAAAATAAATCTCACTGGAAGGAAGGGAGAGACCGGCCTTGTCCCTGGCCTGGCCTGGAGGAAGCAGCTCAACAGGGAGAAATGGCTGAGGAAGACCTCCGGGTGCAGGGGCTGGCCACCAGGGCACAGGATAAAGAGGCCAGAGAAGGGCATGCCTAAGAAATTTAATACCCAAAGAGGCAGGCATTCCAGAATCTCCACTGGCAGCATTTAAAGGAAAATGCATTCATCTCTCAGTTCTAAGCATGCAACCCAGTAAATACTTTCTCATAATAATCCCATTCACAGCCATGAGGACTTTGTAGCCCTCTCTGCGCCTTTCTCTTTCAGGATTAGATTTCATATCAAAGGGAGTAACTCAAGAGGAGAAACACCTGGAGTCAACTTATTCCTCATTCATCATTTTCTGCTATTATTACTATTATTATTTAAATGACAGAGACAAAGTTGTGAGGCATAAAATTCCAGAAAACACGGGGATTGATGGAGCGAATGGAAGAAGGGGCGACACTGACCAAGATGCATGCATTGCACTGTATTCTGACTTGTTGAACTCCCTTTGTACAACTACTTAAAATAAAAATTACAGAAAACAAAAGCTGATCAAGTGTCATTCTAGTCACTCCTAACAAGCTTACAGTGAAAACCACAAGAAGGTCCAGGGCAGGAAACTGGATGCAGTTTCTGACTCACTGAGCTGGAATAGAAATGGGTCAGATGGTGTAGATGCAATCACTCACTTGCTCAATGATCTAGGACATATCCTGTATTGTCCTGGGCCTCAGTTTCCCAAAGGGGAAAGGTGATAAGATTGAGTCCAAATGATCTTTGGTAGCCAATGGAGAGTAGGACTACATAGGAATCTTGTATTTGTCTTCCTCAGACTCTGCTCCACTAAAAAATAAATAAGTAAAAATTGTATTTTATGAATGCTGTAGTTGAAAAGACATAGAGAATAAGTTTGGAGCCTATATAGACTTTTTTGTGATACTGGCTTTGAACTCAAAGCCTTGTGCTCAGGTGTCTTCCTCATAGCTGGGGCTCTACTGCTTGAACTACACTTCCAATCTAGCTTTGTTTCCTGGTCAATTGCATATTTTTCTGCCTGGGATGGCTTTGAACCTTGATCCTCCAGTTCTCAGCCTCCTGAGTAGCTAGGATTACAGTTGTGAACCACCAGTGCCTGATTATATTTGTTTTATATCGACACAGTCAAAGTATAATTTATTTATTGCAAGAGACAGAACATGCTTGTAGACCCCTCTACTGAGCCAGGGAAAGGATTGGTCCTGTGTGGGAAGGGGCAGCTCTGGGAGGTGTCAGAAGAGGAAAGAATTACCATGGGGTTAAGAGTGTGAGCTTAGCTTGATGGACCTGCAGTCAGACTTGCATCCAGCCACTTACTAGCTGTTTGGCCTCAAGCAAGCTATTTAACCTGGCTGATCCCCAACTTCCTCAAATGTAAGATGAAAATAATAAATTGTACAACTCTGCAGGTTTTCTGTGAGGGCTGAGACTCTACCCCATCTCTGCCTTATTTAGCTCCATGTCTATTGCTAAGAAAGTGGTCAGTACATAGCAGCTGCTATTCTAATTATGATTATCTTCAGCTTCCTTAAGAGTCTGCCCAGTTTGGGAAGGGAGGCTGGCTCAGGTCAGAGTGGGGAGACTGAAAATCCTGTGTTTACTACCTGTCTCTTCCTGAGGATGTGGGGCCTAAATCCCAGAACTAATGCTTTGGAGTCTTCTCTCAGAAGTATGCAAGGACAGGGAGGATGGACACAAGCTGGGAGCTGTCCCCAGCTCTGGGCACAAGCTGCTGAGTGTTGTTCATCCTGCCATCTTAGAGGACAGGGACCAAAGAGGCCACTGGGTTTCTCTGTGAATTATTTAATGCGCTTAAGGTGGCTTTTTTTGCAAACATTTTTCTTTTGCTATGTACAAATATCATTATATTTTAAAAATGCAACATTTATATACCTGAACATGTCATTACAGGTTATTACTAGAGAGCAAAAAGGCTTCTTGAAGTGTATGTGTGTGTGTGTGTGTGTGTGTGTGTGTGTGTGTGTGAGTGCGCACGCGCATGCCCGCACACACGTGCTGGTCCTTTGCTAGTCTGAAGTTCACATTAACTACCTCTACTTAAGATTCTGTGCATTCATGAAGCTCCAGCTGTTGATAGGGAAGGTTATTTTTGCTTCGCCAAAGACCCATCACATAAGCCCGTGGCACTTCCCCGCTCAACCGCTATTCTTCGGGCATTAATTTTAATGTTTAAATAGCAAGTGCATTTTCCAAAGGCCGCATAAAGCGCCAGATAAGTAGCGGAGCACTGGCCTGAGAAGAGCGCGTGCTCAACGGAGCCTTCGGCACAGAGAGAAAGTGGAATATCTCTGCCATTATTTAGCATCAGAATCAGTTATGCTTGTCTGACTGATGGACAATTTTTTCCCCGACCTGTTCTCTTTGCAAGTGACCTATACTGTCTAGACAGTTGCATATTATTTATGAATTCATTTCAGATTTTATAGTTTTTTTTAAACTTTTCACTAAAGTTGTGTTGGTTTACTGAAGCCAAGTAACTTTGGTAATATAGTCCCCCCAAAATAGCCACATAATTACACCGGATAAATGTAGTGTAGTGTCACCATTATTATTTTTAAAAAGGTGTTTTGTCAAAGACCATGATGTGAGTTCTGGAAAAAAAAAAAGAGACCACCACCACACACACACACACACACACACACTCATATCTTCAGAGCACCAGCAGCAGGCCTTGGAGAGAATTAAAGACAGCTCATTTCAAAGGTTCTTAATCAATTCAAGTTGATCCCATTTGTTGATTAGGGAGTCAAAATGCATTATTTGCATGCTGTTTCAAATTCAGATTTTTTTCTTTTCTTTTTCTTTCTTTTTTTTTTTTTTTTTCTTGAGGAGAAGGTTGGAGGCTGAGTGATCCCCCCTTGGGCAGAAAGGGAGTTAATTTGAAAACTCTGGTGAGTCTGACAGGTTGTGAAAATTCCACATGAAACATTTACAATGGCATTTTTGGGGGGTGATGTGTTTTGAGTGTGTGTGTGTGTGTGTGTGTGTGTGCGTGCGCGCGCGTGTGTGTGTCCAGTGGGCATTAATGAGTAACTAAAACTTTATTTAACTATAATGGTAGAGAAAAAAAGCAATGTCCTACTTTCCTTTAGAGATTCAGCTCTGTGAGGACAGCATGCCAGAGGAAAAGAATGGAACAAAGTTTGGAGATTAGAAGAATGAGCTTCTTTCCTCGTCTGTGAGTGCCTCTCAGACTGATCACTCTGTAAGGTCCAGCTTAGAACACTATTTTCCTGGCTTCCTGGTTAGCTCCTCTAAGGCCAAGTCCTGGCTAGCTCCAGAAGCCATGTGGTGGTCTAAGGAGCCAGTCAAGAAGCTCGGGCCTGGCTCTTTGATAGTACAATGGTCAATGAGCCAGAAGAAGGGGCAGCAGCATCTGGGAGTCCCTCACCTGGGATTCCATACTTCTGGGCCATTTGCTAGGAAAATCAGGCTCTGCTTAACACTGAGGTGTGTGTCCTACATACCAGGAAGATGCTACTGCTTTGGGGACAAGATGATACATTAACCTATTTACATCTCATTTATGTCAACTGGAGATGGCCAGGATGGACATTGAATAGGAACCCTATGAGAGAGAAATATAATTCTAACCCCAGTGAGTCTGTGCTGTAGGTTTGAACCCTCCTCCTCACCCTCCCTCTTTGCCTTCCTCTACCCCTCTCCCAGGCCCTCAAGTGCACCACCCAATTGTACTAGCTCTCACTGCGCTGTCACTATGGACATTCCAATTGTACCCTGGCCACCCAGGGACAGCCACGGTCAGCCAACACCTATGTTCAATCATCAAACTTGTTTATCATATGAGTAAAGTTATTTGGGATGTTTAAAAAAATACACCAGTGAATCCTGCCTATAATCTTAATCACTCAGAAGGCTGAGGATCACAGTTTGAAGCCATCGTGGGCAGGAAAGTCTGTGAGACTCTTAATTGAATAAACTACTAAGAAAAAGCCTAAGTGGCACTGTGGCTAATGCGGTAGAGCACTAACCTTGGGTACAAAGAGGCTCAGGTTTAATGCCCAGGCTGTGAGTTCAAGCCCCAGGAGTAGCAAAAAATAAAAATAAAAAATAAACTATCTATCACCGTGAAAAGAAGACAGTCTTAAACACTTTCACGGAAAGGGAGAAAGTTTTCTTTTGCCAAAACAGCAGTCCTATCACATCATTCCCTTCAACAACATGTCCGGTGACCTCTTTTCAACGGCTGTGTCTTCCTAGCCTCGATTTTATTCTCCGTTCCACTTCTATCGTCTGAGATTAATTCCCACTCTCCGCAGTGCTGCGAGTTCTATGCACATGTTTACTGGGGTGTACAGCTCTCAAATAACTTCGGGGGGCTGCTTTCACTCACTGTTAGGAGGTATATTTAAAAGCAATTGCCTTTTATAGATTTAAATTACAAAAGTAGTGATATCATGCAAAAGGCAGTTTAACTCATGCAAGCATACAAATAGGTAAATCTTAGGGGGAAAAGATACCAAGACTAATATGAATGTAAATAGGATTAGCTGCCTGCATTAGCTGGGGAAATTTGAAGCGCTTTCTGCTAGATTCTTCTTTAAAATACACCTCTATTTCATGTGTGTGTCAGGAGATATTTGAGAGTATATTTTACTTGGTCCTCAGTTTGAATTTTGAAAAAAAAATCTAAAAAACATAGACAACAGGCCTGACTTGTGTTGACTGGCTCAAAAGAAATTCTAACCTCTTTGATGGTTAAGTATTTAGCCACATGACATTTTACATCTCCGGGAAAAGACAACGACTTGTGGTTAAGAGAATGTAGATTCATATTGCAAAGGGATTAGGGAATTGACTGTACTGTTCTTAGTTCTCTCTTCAATCTCAAACATGGAATGAGATTTTAGCGGCTGGTCCAGAGTAGAGAAGGCAAACTCCAGCCAGGGCCAAGCTGCCCATTGGGTTCATTCTCCAAGGGAGGAATGGTTTTTTTAATTTACATTTATAAATGACTCTAAAAGAAAACACAGAAGAATGGGAGGTGGAGGTGTGGCTCAAGTGGTAGAGTGCCAGCCTTCAGCGGAAAAAGCCAAGAGAAAACATGAGGCCCTGAGTTCAAGCCCTAATTCCAGCACACACACACACACACACACACACACACACACACACACACACACACACACAAAATGTCAAAAGAAGAGTATTACTTTATGACACATTAGAATCACATATAATCTAAAGGTTCATGTCCATAAAGTTTCCTTGGAATATAGTCATAGTCATCTCCACTGTCACGGAAGTTCAAGTATTGGACCAATAATCTTAGGCTCCGAAGCCTAAGACCTTTGCCATCTGGCCTTTTATTTAAAAGAAAAGTCACCAACCCCAGGGTTAGAGTGAAATTATCTTCGTGTACTTTTTGATTGGGAATCAAAATTAGATTGTTGGGGTCAAAATCAGCTGTAAGAATTTGTTCCTTAGCTGGGTGAACCTTGACCTGGTTTTGCATTATAAACAAACTAGGCAATATGACAGCAATGGCAAAGCCACAACTGACCAAAATACCTAGAGAGCCACAAGTCTAATACTGGAGGGAGGGTGGCAGGCTATGGGGAAAAGAGGCAGGTTCTGGGTTCAAATCTCAGGTCTGCCATGTAAGATGCATGCTTAACTTCTCTGTAAGAAGTCAGTAAAATGAGGCAATAATGAGACTGATTAGTGTTGTACAGGGCAGCTGCCAAAGTGTCATGATGCACATACAATGTCTCAAACTGCACCTAGACTTTGCAAAGCTCCATGAGTGCTATTATTACCAGGCCTAATTCAGTAGAATGACTGCATTTAAATCCTTACTAACTCAAGAATTCCCATTACAGAAGCACCTCTTATTTAGGTCTTATTTAGGCGCGCGTGTGTGTGTGTCTTCAACTTAGAGCCTCATACTCTCACATGGCTTTTTTCCTCAAGGCTGGTGCTCTACCACTTGAAATACAGCTCCATTTCTGGCTTTTTTTTTGCTGGTTAATTGGAGATCAATGTCTCATGGGCTTTTCTACTTGGGCTGGTTTCAAACCTGAATCCTTAGATCTTAGCCTTCTGAGTAGGTAGAACATAACCCTGAACTTATTTTTTACTTTTTTTCTCTTTCTTTCTTTTTTTCTCTCTCCCCCTTTCTGTCTCTCCCCCTTTCTTTCTTCTTCCTTCCTTCCTTCTTTCCTTCCTTCCTTCCTTCCTTCTTCCCTCCCTCTCTCTCTCTCTCTCTCTCTTTCTTTCATTCTTTTCTTTCTTTTTCTTTCTTTCCTTCTTTCTAAGCTCTTACTATGACCCTCCTGCCTCAGGCTCCCAATGCTGGGATTATAGACATGTAATACCACCCCTGGATAGGCTGACCATTTTCAAAGTGTTCAATAGGAAATAGTGCTTGAGTTGTTAGCACTCATA
Organism: Dipodomys ordii; assembly: GCF_000151885.1. Lineage (NCBI taxonomy): Eukaryota > Metazoa > Chordata > Mammalia > Rodentia > Heteromyidae > Dipodomys > Dipodomys ordii. The sequence goes on along the minus strand of NW_012267322.1, from coordinate 6,219,720 downwards.
TACCTATAGGAGATACTGATGATATCTCTCAGGCTGTGATAATTTGACCTTTTCCTTAGTAGCACAGTGCTTGGCTCTTATTAAATATTTCATAAATACAAGAGTGCTTGCCAGTGAATGAATGAATGTATTATTGAATAAGATCCTTGAAATGTGAAAAGCCCCTGAAATACACCCACAACACAAGGAGAAAAAAGATGTATCTTGATGTAATGAAGAAAATTGGGGACAGGGATTTTGCAGTAGGTGAATGTCTGCAGTGATGGCTAGAGTCCCACTATTAGAGATGTTTCAGCTTATCAGTGACTCAGTCCCAATGTATTCAGCTCATGCTTTCTCTTTATATTTCTAACCTACTTGTAATTTATACTATAGTTATACATTTTATAAATCAACTTTAAACCCTATTGGAATAAAGTATGATGTATGTAAATAAACAAATGGACATACGGACACCGAAATCTGTAAAAATGAAGAAAATAAATTACTAAATAGGATAAAAGAGACAATCACTTCCAATCACTCACTCTTTTTCAGATTGGTACACAGTTGGTGTGTGGATAGATGCAAATCAGGATGCTTTTCAGCAAACAAAATGGAAACAAACCATCACATGGTCATTAACTCGATCAAATTCATATATTAGCTGGGTGCTGATTGCTCATGTTTATAATCCTAGCTACTGAGATCTGAGGATTTCAGTTCAAAGTCAGCCAGGACAGGAAAGTCTTATCTCCAACTAACCACCAAAAAGCTGAAAGTGGAGCTGTGGTCCAGATGGTAGAGTACTAGTCTTGGGCATAAAAGCTCAGGGACAGCACCTGAGCCCTGAGTTCAAGCCCCAGGACCAGCACCAAGAAGAAATTGTAAATTATCTCAGAGCCCTAGAATTAGACAAGAGCTTTATGTCAATGCTCAGGAGACTGTGAAATAAAGAACACCTCCTTACCCAGACTGTTATACATGAAAAGCCAAACAAAAGAGTATCACGTCTTACAACTCACCATGCAGCAAGGTGCTTCTTTTTTTTTTTTCTGTCAGTCATGGGGCTTGAACTCAGGATCTGGGCACTGTCCCTGAGCTCTTTTGCTCAAGATTAGAACTCTACCACTTTGAGCCACAGTGCCACTTCTGATTTTCTGGTGATTAATTGGAGATTAGAGTCTCATGGGCTTTCCTGCTTGGGCTGGCTTTGAACTGTGATCCTCAGACCTCAGCCCCTTGAGTAGCTAGGATGACAGGACTGAGCCATCAACACCCAGCCTAACCCTACACTGTTCTTGCCTCAGCACTTAATGTCAGGCATCCAAAATATTGCTGCCCTCATATAGTTTACAGTCTAAAAGAACAATGGACATCTGACAGATGATCCCCAATTATTACTCTGTAATTACACTCCACAGAGGACTCCACCACAAGATAAGGTATATGAGATGTACCTGGGTCCATGAAGCCTTAGTTAGCCAAACTTTCATGAGTCCTATCACCTGTTCCTGGAGTGCAAGGGTATCTGGCATACTTGCCATGGGAAGGATGCTCCATTCTCCTCCAACCAACAGCATTTTGGGGAGTTTCTATGCTCAGGAAAAAGCATATAGGTTCAACAGTGGGACAGACTCATCAGATTAAATTCTGCCTTGGTTCACACAAGCCACCCTTTCAAGGCTATAAGCACAGAGTCAAGTTCATTTGAAGGAACGGTAAAGAAGTGAACTTTTGAGGATGTACCAAAATAGATCTGAGGAAAAAACATTGGGTGTCTCCATGGATCATGGCTCATCCATTGGCCACTTGTCTCAATGTGATTATGAATATTCATCCCCTATAGATAATAAACGATGGTTGTTGAATAATCACTATTAATAAGTCATGCGTTTGTTAAGTATGTAGTGGAAGCATTTTTCTGAATGGCAGCCATGAAGTCATACTACTCTTCATTCAGAATTTGGTAGTTAGCTTCAAGGGAAGTAATTACCAAACAATCTCTAGCAATTGGTCATTAGGTCTACCTCAGCATTGGCCAGGGCTCTTCTTAAGCAATTTTCAGCCAAAGATCAAGTCCTAGTCATTTTTGCTCATGTTGTTCTATGCTCTTCCAATGGGCAAGGAATTCCTGTTGAGTTGGCTAAGACTTGATTATATGATACCATGTCTGAGCTCTTTCTTTCCAATCCCACTTCCTTCTCCTTTTCCATCCACAAGTGTTGGGTCTGTGTCAGGATAAAACACTTTCCCTGGACAACCCTGCTTCCTCCCTAATCCTATGCTGCCTACTAAAATGGCCCCAAGGATCTCTGAGGATCTCTGCGCCTCATGCCTCCCACCCCTCCCCCAAACTCACAGATATTCAAACCCTCCTGCTCCATGAGTCATCAAACCTGGTGACTCACATCTAACAGACAGAAGCCAGCAGATGGGATGGATAGCACTTCTGAGGTTCGGTGGCAAAAGACTAGCTGGTTTTCCTGGCATATTCTTGGCTTTGGTCCTGTGTATTTACTCTAATGAAACAGGCTGCAGACACACAGGGCAGATTCTGACCAACAGCTGATAGTGACCCGAGGCCTTCAATCAATAATCTGCAAGGAACTGAATCCTGCCACCAATCACCCGCATGATCCAGAAGTAATTCCTTCTTCAAGATGAGACCAGAGCTTTAGCTGATACTTGACTGCAGCCTTGTGAGAGAAACAAGGTGAGAATTTCTTACCAGTGATGGCTAAATAAAACTCCTTCTTCTATTGTTCACAGACATCACTCTCAAGAAATCTAATTCCTCACTACATTTGTAGCCTTTGCTTGAGAGAAACGTCAAGTTGGGAATGCAAATCTGCCAAGGAGCAAGAGGTGGCAGCATTCAGAGTGTGCGATCAAGCGAATGGGTTTAGAATAAGATTTTTAGCCACTAGGAGAAGAGATATCCAAAGGCATTGGGACATGATAGAGAAAGTTCCTCCTCTAGACTGTCTTCCCACCTCTTCTGTTCCTCCCTCCAGTTTTCCAAAGCCAGTTTCTAGAGACAGAAATTCACAGGGAGATTAAGTAAGTATTTCTTGCCCCCTAAAATAAATCTCCTTTTGGCTATGGTATAAATTAACAAGCAGAGTTAAACTTTGGAGCAAAGTGCTATATTCTGATTTGGTATAAATGGGAAGCTCCGGCAGGCACTTCCACCCATATGTCCTCACTTCCTGCCTAAGGTTGCTCACCTCCCTAAGAACCCAGGATGCTGGTCTTAATGTTAGCCTCCCTCAGAATCCAGGAGACATTCTTGAAGACATGGGTGGGGTTCATTCATTATTAACTTGTGGCTGGTTTGAACAAATGGACAATGAACAGGCATGAAATCTGCTAAATGGAGAAGGAGGTTTGAGCTATGAGCTCTCAAGTATGTCTTTAAATTTCCTCATTCAACCCTCTTTTACTTCTGGTGAGATAGCACAATTTCAAATTTTAGAATGAGAAAACCAAAAATGATGCAGTAACTAGGAAGTGTTAGTGCCAGAGCTAGGCTATCTGCTGTTGGACTCCCTGATTACCACAAAAAATAAGTGAAGGCACCTTGAACTTTCTGCTGGAGTTGATTTGAGTTGTTAATATTAACATTATTATCATTTTGTAGTGCTAGGGTTTGAACTCAGGGTTTCCCACTTTCTACGCAGGTACTGTACTCTCTTGACCACACCTTTAGCTCTTTTGCATTCAAGTTAGGGTCTTATGCTTTTGCCTGGGACATAGCAGACAGGTATCTCCTGTTTCTGCCTCTGGAATAACTGGGATTACAGGTGTGTACCACTACCATTGGCTCTGGGGTTGAATTCTGCCGCAGGTATTCAGGATCTGCACCTGCAGATAGATGGCAGTCTGTCTTCCTTTCCCCAGCAGCCACTTAGGAAACTCATTCCCTTTTGCTCTCTCTGTAGGGTGAGAAGCAAATACGCATTGCCATGGATAGAGGCTGAAATAGCTCAGTGTAGCATGTTGGAGGGCAAGGCTGGCCTATAAGCAAGAATAACATTCTATCCACGACCCACCCAGCCTTTTGGTGGCAACTTTGCTTATTTTTTGGTTGGTTTCAGTGAAATAGAGACATGGACCTCATCCATGTTTTGAATTTTGCCACAAAAATTGCTTGGAAAGAAAAACATTGAGACAGTAAGCAGACACGTTGGATCAGTCTCCTGAACCACCTCCCTCCCCCCAAGCAGACAAGGCTCCATCAACTGACATCTCTTAGTGACACCAAGAAGAAGAAAGTCTGAAGATGATAAGGGCTGAAGCTCCCCAAGAGTCAAGAATGAATGTGTTCTCCTGGCAGGAGGAGCTCTTCAAAATGAACACACATCGGCAGCATTGCCTATTCAGATTTTGGCAGTATCCAAAGAGTTGCACATTTACAGAGCAAAGTTTGGTTAGATGAGTGCCATGCTTTTCCAGAGGTCAAAAACATGTGAAAATGGCCATAATGTGTCCTTTTATTGATTCAATTCAGTCAAGTAATTATTTTAAATGATGGATTTTATCTAAGCTTTCCTCCCTCTCCCTTCCCTCCTCTCTCTCTCTCTCTCTCTTTCTCTCTCTCTCTCTCTCCCCTTAACCCCCGGGATTAAATTCATGGTGTCTCTATTACTAGACAAGTGCTCTACTAATGGGACTATATCTTTAGCCCATGTGATTTCAGTTTAGAGTTTTATACAAACTTTTCCTGAGCCATCCTCTTACCACAGTCCTTCTATCTTTGCCTCCTGAGTAGCCAGGACCATAGGGTGTGCAACCATGTCTAACTTTAACCTAAATTTCAACATACAGCCTTAGAACATACCACTTTGTTTCAAAGTTTTAGTCTGTTTCTACTTTCTAATATAGGAAAAAAATTTAATTGTGGGGGCTGAGTGTGGTAATACATGCTCACAATTCCAGATACTTGGGAAATAGATATAGGAAATTGGCCCAAGACCAGCTTCTGTGTATCTAAAACCAAACTAAAGAGGATGGGGTGGGGGAGAATGCCTGCTTAGTAAGAGCTCAAGGACTTGAGTTCAAATCCTAGTACCACCAAAAAGAAAAGAAAATTCCTTCATCGCTATGTGATCTTTTTTTCCACTGTAGGAACTGGCTTTGAGGAACTAGGAACATGAGCTCAGCCAAAAAGCCAGAGCAATCATCCTTATGGCATCGACAGAAGCACAGGTGGTTGGTTCTCTTACAAAGCAGTAACAGGTCGGGGGAGGAGAGGGACAAGGCCAAAGCCAGGACTTGCCTGCTGGAGTCTTTACTTCACTAAGCCTCAAGGCAGCGAGTAAAACTGAGGTATTAATACTACCTGGAAGGTTGTGAGACATGCAGAACTTCCAAGCCAGGCTTCTGGAGTCTATAAGATGTCCAGGAGAGGAGGCCCATGAACACTACAGTCTGAAATGATTGTTGTTCCAAACTTAACTGGAACTAACCACACCTGAGCCTTCTTCCTGCTTTAAAATGAAGAATTCAGCCTAGAGCAGTGTGCCCTTAAGTAGGATCCCCCAGAAGGTGCTTCTTAGAATAAAAGAGTTCTAGGATAAGATATTTAACAATATGTACTATTAATGAACATGTATATGAGATTATCAAAGGCTCCGACCAGTTCTGCAATAAAGAAATCGTTTCAACTAGCACAAACTAATTTGGCCTCTAAGTCATTTTATTTTTTACATAAAACTGAATGCCATCTTATGCAATTAGTGTTCCACTGAGTACACTCTGAAGGAAATGGGTCTTTTCTTTTTGGTACCAGGTCTCAGACTCTATTTGAGTCATGTTTCCAGTCCAGGTTTTTAACAGATGAATGGGCTTTTCTGCCCCAGCTGGCTTTGAACCTTGTTTCTCTAGATCTCGGCCTCTTAAATAGCTAGGATTACAGGCATGAGCCACCAGCATCCAACAGAACTGGCCTTTAAAATTTTTTCATTTCTATGATCTTATAAAATAATTTTCTTCCACAGAGTTCAGGTAGCTTTTGTATTGCCAGGAATCCCACCACTTTCTTATCTTTAAGAAAATCTAAATGTCTTCCTTGTCAACTAAGGGAGCCTGTAGAAAGCTTGACCTAGAAACCTAGGGCAAAAGAAAACCAGAGAAGAGTAGGTAACTCTCCCTATTTGCCTGGAGAATTTGATATTAACCTGGACAATTGTTCTGTCCCTTAGTGCTAAGCAAACTAGGACAGTTAGTCACTCTAAAATGTATTAATGTCATAAAAAATGACAATGGTTCAGCATGCATTTCCTTCTCTTTCCTTCCTCCCCTGTTGGGTTTGCACCTTCTCTCCACCATGAGCACAGTTGCTTGAACTGGCAGTTTGAGCAAATGAAAGGGCAATGGCAGACTTCGCAGGCATCGGTCCCATGGGCTGCTGGGCCAGTGAATGGATTTGTCCCCTTCACTTGATCTGATACATGAAAACCTCTGGCTGAAGACAGTCTAGGTGAGTCTCAGCTTCAGGAAGAGATTTCACATAATGGCACAAAGGAACATCTGCTTCTAAGAGACCTAAATTCCTGATAAGCCTATCAGATATACTTCTGTATCTTTCATAGGCTCTTGAGAAAAGGTCACATCCCCTTCACTGATGACATATAGATCACTCAGATTTCTGGGTATGGAAATTTGGGACAAGCTTGCCTGTATACCTAAACACTTTTATTCATCTTCTGAGCCTCTCAAGTATCTTATATTTCCTTGACAAGATCCACATACATATAGAAACTTCCTCCTTCAGACATTCAGTTGCCCTGCCATTATCCCACCTCCATAAAGTATACATCTTTGTTAAAGACTTGTGGAATTTCACCTCCCTCCCCAGATGTCTAAATCCCAGCTGTACTTCCATCATTTCAGTTGAACAGAAAAATTTTCAAATGTCATTGTGATCAGAATTGAAGCCCCCACTTCCTTTTTGTAAAAACAAACAAAAAACCCACCAAAACAAGTAAGAGCATCCTTTAAATAACAATATTTTTCTGATGTTAATGTTGAATTAATCCAAGAAATGAATATGTATTGATGGTATTCTTTGGGGTTTTGCAAATCCTTACAACCACGTAATTAAATGAGTGCCTTTAGAAATACTGATAAAAGCCCATTGCCATTCAAATATCTATACAAGACAATGGCCCTAAGCTGTGGGCTTGGGAGATTAGTTTGGCCAAGAGCCAGTGTTTATCACAATATTTCCATCTCAGCTGATAAAATTTAATCATTCTTATTTAAATAGAAATCGGAATTAATGCAGGTTTTAAAGAGAAGGAATAAAGAAGGGATGACACTATCTTCATTTCAGAGCTCCTGGCAGCTCATGTCTATTCAGCGTGCAAATGCTGGCGGTTGTTGTGTTGTTTTTCTACCTTGGACTTTCATCCTGGAGTCCTCAAAAAGAATGAGCTATTGCTAATCACCTATTTATTTCTCCAGCTCGACTTAAGTCAAGTGGTTTCCACTCTTGGGGGGGGGACGGGCTGGGGGGAGGGCCCAGCAGGGCTTCCTAGGACCATGACACCACTTGAACTCAAGTCAGCAGGATGTGTGTTCTAAGCTGCTTCTCCTGGGTGCCTGAGGACTGAGGACAAGGGAGATGTGAGACACCGGCTTGAGTGCACTGTGGGCTGTGGATCAGAACAATCACGATGCTAAGAGCTCAAGTCCAAGGTCAAGTCTTTAACTTGAACTCTCAGACAAGCAGCCTCCCAGGAACATTGAGAGCCTGGAGAACTGGGACATTTAGCCCACACCGTTTTCTTTGTGAATCAGGACATTGAATCCCGGTGACCGGAAGTGACTTGCCTGGAAGGTCAGCCATCCAGTTGGAGAAGCAACCATGATGCAAATCAGACCTGCAGCCCCCAACTCAGTGTGTCTTCCACCTTGCATGAGTCTTTTAGCCAAGCTCTGAATCTGGAGTGGACATGGCTCCATACCATTTTGTTTGATTGTCTACACATTTTGGTGGTGTCTCAAGCCACGAGAGCCTCTGTACACCCTAAGCTCACATAGGGTGATATGTGGGATGACCATTATGACCTTTAGACCTGCTGATCCCTCCACGAACTCCTGTGAATGTCATTTAGGTTTTCTGGACTTGCGCCTCCTCAATGCAGAGTACAGAGGTGGTGGCTGAAGAATGGAGGGCTACAGAGGAGTTGAAATCTAGAGAGATGAGCCAAGGGACCATGACAGTCCCCTTGCCACTTCCAAATGGTCTTAAGATCATTTTCTCTCGGGAACAATGATAAGTCACATTCCATAGTGCCATTTCAATGAACTATGTAGTTTATCTGGCAAACGTACAAAAGAAAATTTGAGTGCTTCAGCAAGTTCTGTACAACATGAGCCAGAGGTTTAGGTCTGGAACTGAAGCAAAACAGAACATTAGAAGGGGGGGTCTTCTTAAGTTGAAGGTGCCTTCTCCTCATTTCTTTCCTTCCTCATGGACAGCAGAGGAGTAATGTAGACTTGTTGGTTAGAAATGCCAAGTTTTTCATTGTGGCATAAGCCATCAAACGTGGTGGCTCATGCCTGCATTCTCAGCTACTCAGGAAACTGAGATCTGAGGATGGAGCTTTGAAGCCAACCCAGGCAAGAAGTTCTTCCCTCCAATCACCCACCCAAACAGCTGGAAGTGGAGATGTGGCTCAAGTGGTAGAACAATAGATTTGAACAAAAAAGCTAAGGGACAGTGCCCAGGTGCTGAGTTCAAGCCTCAGGACCAGTACAAAAACAAACAGAAAAGAAAAAAAAATTCCAGAATGGAGGCATGGGTCAAGCACAGAACATCAGCTAGGAGGGAATATAATTATAAGAGCTGGAGGGCCCTGAGTTCAAGCACACACACGCATAAGCAAAAGTCCCTGAAAATTACCTAAAGCTGTTAGAATAACTTAAAAAATACTTTTAGTATTTGGTATACACTACTGGTTTTATAAAAGTATTTTTTAAAAATACAGAAAATTGTGTTTGTCCCAGGTCAAGGGTTTGATCTCAGGGCCTAGGAACTGGCTCTCACTTTCTGTGCTCAACTTAGGCTTTTTGGTGGCTAATTGGAGATAAGAGCTGTCCAGGCTGGCTTGAAATCCTTAATCCTCAGATCTCAGCCTCCTGAGTAGCTAGGATTATAGGCGTGAGCCACTGTTACCCAGCTCAGGAAATACTTTTATTAAAATTTCCTTGAATTATTTTAGGTTCTTACATTATTTTAAGTTTACAAAAATGAAAAAGTAAGAAGTTTAATTGATAGGGCAGTGGTACTTTAATTCTTTTGTTAGTTCTATTATGTAGTTGAATATGAAGAAAATATTGATTTCTTGTTTTACCTTAATTTAATTTACATAGATTACTAGTGAAAATAAACATCTTTCATGTGTTTATATGCCATTTTTATGTTTTGTTTTATAACTTGCTTAGTCAGATTGTTTTTTATTTTTCTACTAGGGTATCGATCTTTTCTAAAATAAATGTTTGCTTAATCCTAAGCAAAAACAAAAGCAAAACCAAAAACCTCTCCCAATACATAAGACCAATCAATCCACTAAAGGAGCCTTTTATTTCCTATTCTTTAAATAACCATGAAAAAAAACTAAATATGTCCGCTATTTAAGTATAAAATGACAAATACAAGACTTGTCCATAATGTCACTGTTTTGGTGAGCACTAACATTCAAAGAAAATAAAATCATAACAATAGATAAAAATCTATTGACCATAACTGTATTCTAGACACTTCAGTCTCCATTATCCCCCAGAGGATCCCAATGGGGTGTATACCACTTTTATCCCAACTCTACAGATGAGGAACCCAGGGGCCAAAGGGTCAAACAACTTGCTCAAGTTGGCAGAGCTAGGACAAGCAGCCTGGCTCTTCTGCTTGATTTCCTAGAGCCTCAAAAATCTTCTTCTCTCAGCCTCTCCCCTCCCCTGCCCCCAAGGACTTATTTTAAGTTTTACTCATACTCAAATTTTATTATGCATCTCATTGTTTTGTGGTCCTTGGGCTGTATTAAAGTCAGTTGGTGTCAACAGTCAGATTTGTTATAACAGGCAGCTTAGAATCCACTTGACTCTATTGCTTTTGACTTTGTTATGAATTTCAAGTGGGGATAAGGATATATCAGACTCCCAAATGTCTGGTTAGGTCAGTTAAGAACCTTCCTGAGACTTCACAACCCCTAAAGACTTCCTTTCAAATCCAGATACTTCCTCTGTCACCACGCTCTTACAAATGTTTTGAGAAACAGTAAGCCGAGGTTTAATTCAGTCAAGCATACACAGAGAAGACCATTAATCTGCTATCAATAAGAGTAAGAGTTTCACTCAAAAAAAATAAAGAGAGAGATCTAAACCTTAGGGGGTTAAATCTAAGTACTGAAGGGTTTAAAAATTGTTTTAGAATACTTTTTGGTAGTTTCCCAGTTTTTCTGAGTTTATTTCAGCCATTTCTCAATAACCCAGAGCTATAATTATAATCATTGGCAACAGTGTACATGTATTACTACTGACTGTATTTCAAGAAAATGTCCTTTGGAGACGTGGGAATTCCAAACAAATGCCACTTCATAATAAGATCCCCCAAATACATTAACTGCCTTAGATTTTAAGATATAAGCAGGATTGAGGTGCCTTTATGACAACACAGAACTTTGTGGGTTTGGGGTTGTTTTTGTTTTTTGTGTCTTGTTTCATTTTGTTTTGTGTTACTGCCAGTACTAGGGCACGAACATTGAACTCAGGACCTTGCACTCCCACATGGCTGTGTTACTCAAAGCTGATGCTGTACTACTTGGAGACGAGTCCCATGGACATTTCTATCCAGGCTGGTTTTGAATTGAGACCTTGAGTAGCTAGCATTCAGGTGTGAGCCATCCATACTCTGCTGATTCATTTGGAGAGCATGGCTGATAGGAATATGAGAAGGAAAGGTTCATGTGTCATTGATGATGGGCCACCCCGTTGGTTTTCTGTAACAGGCATGACTAGACCCAGCTGACAGCCCCTGAAGTGACAGTAAACCTCAGTGGGCCAACAACCAGCCACAGTGTCCCCTGAATCTCCCCTGAATCCCAGGATCCTCTGCCCCTCTCTCCCCACCCCTCAGGTAGTCTGGACCCCACCCCTCCCTCCTGGACTCCAAGCAGAGACTGGGTTTTCTTTATCATTTTATGTCTAAAAGACTGAACGATACTGGACATAGAGCAGGACCTGACAGATGTTTATTCAATTAATGAATAAAGGCATAATAAGGACTACAGGATGTCTGTGAATTAGGGGAACTTGCAAGGTTCCTTTGTCTTGAAAACATGCTGTCATCCGAACCCTCTATCAGAAGATGAGGACTTTAATTGTATAATCAGAAATAGACTTAAACTGGGCACTGGTGTCTCATGACTGTAATTCTAGCTATTCAGGAAGCTGAGATATGGCAGATCATGATTCAAAGCTAGCCAGGGTAGAAAAGTTTGATAGATTCCATCTTTACAATAGCCAGCAAAAAGCAAGGCTGGAGTCACAACTCAAGTGGTAGAGCATCAGCCTACCAAGTGTAACACCTTGAGTTCAAGCTCCAATAACATAAAGTTTTCTTTTCTTTTCTTTTAAGATTTTTAAATTTCATTCTCCCAAGAGAGACAAAGTATTCTTTCCCTGTCTCCTTCCTGGGGGTGGAGTTGAAGAGTGGAGAGCCAAACCCTTGAACAGCCAGGACTGTGGCATGTGCACCCAGCACTGTGAAGATAGATGTGTTGCTGAGGAAAACACATTTTCATTTTGAGGGTGCAGTGCTTGAGGAGCAACTTTCCCCCAGGCGTGATGTGAAGTCCAGTGGCATTGAGGTTAGCTAGGAGCTGGTAGGATGGCCAACTTGCTGGTTCACACAGAAGGGAGTGTTCCGGGGAATGTGTGATGGATGTTGGAAGGAAGCATGCTTGAGATGCAGGAAGAAGGAATAGTAGCCTCCATTCTAAGCCATCTGGCCCTTAGGAAGCAGATTACTTCCATAAGGGTGCAGGGTCCCAGAGGAGGACCTTCTCCAGAAAAGATGAGCTATCACCTTGAACAGAAGAAGCTAGAGACTACCCTCATTCCTTCTACCTGGCCAATGGCAGGAGTCCATGTTTGGAGATGAGAAAGAAAACTGGGGAGCCAGGCACTGGTGGCTCACACCTGTAATCTTAGCTACTCAGGAGGCTGAGATCTGAGAATTGTGGTTCAAAGACAGTTGGGGCAGAAAGGTCCATAAGACTCTTATCTCCAATTATCCACCAGAAAACTGGAAGTGGAGCTGTGGCTCAAAGTGGTAGAGCACTAGCCTTGAGCAAAAGAGCTCAGAGACAGCGCCCAGGCCTTGAGTTCAAGCCCCATGGCCAACAAAAAAGAAAACGGGCCTCATTACCACCAGCACAGCTTGAGGAAGCTGGTCCTCACTGCCGCCAGTGTTAGTCAGGAAGAACATGGCTCTCATCCCTCACTCTTGCCATCCTTAGCCTGCATCTGCCCCTCCCGTGTCTGGGGCTCCTGGAATGGATTCTGTGAGCAGATCCCAGCTACAGGGCAGGGAAGAGGACAGTGAACGACCATCTAAATGGAGGCCCCGCAGACCCAGGCAGAGGTTCAAGGAGAAGCTGCCCTGTCTTATTACTGCAGTTCTCAGGAACTGTGGGGCTCTGAGTGTAAGACCTGGAATGCAGCACGAGGCTTGGTTATGATCATAGTAACAGTGGTAATGCACAGTGCTTAACCTTGGCTCTGCTGCAGGAAATTGACTTGTCATTCGCCTTCGGTAGAGTCCAAAGAAAGGCTATCATTTTCTCATTTTATAGACGCTGGGCTGTGTCACCTATATAAAGTCACATAGTTATGCAGTAGTAGGGCTGGGATTCAAACCCATGTGATCAAGCTCCCTAGAATGAGGGATCTCAAGCTTCGTATGATTCCTGGCTTAACTGTGAAGAGTCTTAAATGCACAAGTGCATATCTTCTAGATGCTTCTGCAAAACTAGAAGCATCTATTATAAACCAGGTTGTGGGCAAGCAAAGACAGCCCTCCCCTGCCCCTTGTCAAGTGGTTTAGAACTTGCTTCCTTAATGGTCTAATGGCCTGGCTCACAGATATGGCCAAAGAATGCACAATTTCACAATTAGAATGAGTTTGGACCACAGGCCCAGTGTTATTTTTATGTTAAATGTGCTTGCTTAAAATACCAGACAACAGAGTTGTCACAGGCAGGTCCCAAGAGAGCTAGGATTTGTGCCTTCCTAGGAAACATACTATGCCCCAGGTAGATACAAATGATTAAGTGACAGACTAAACGCCACCATCCTGATCAAAGATCTCATCTCCTTTATGAGATTTCCAACAGAGGAAGGGGTTGTATGATGGTGAATGTTGTGTCAGCTTGAGCTGAGGCACCCACCTTGCTCCCAACCACAGGCCTAGTGCTCCGGGTTCTTGGCCTTTATGTGGGCTATAATTGGGATTTACACCACTGACTTCCTGGATTCTCAGCCTGTACGGCTGGATCTGAAACCAAACCATTAGCTTTCTTCCAGTCTGCAGATGACAAATCATGAGACCTCAGTCTCCACAATCATGTGAGCTGATGCCCATAATAAATCTCTTTCTTTCTATCTATCCATAGCCTAAGGGTTCTGGCTCTCAAAAGAACCCTCACAAATACAGGGAATGTGTGTGTGTGTGTGTGTGTGTGTGTGTGTGTGTATGTGTGTGTGTGTGTGTGTGTGTGTGTGTCTGTGTTTAATAAGAGTAAATATGATGCATCTTGCAAAATTCCCATCCAAACCAGCTAGGATTTCCAATCAGAACAGCCAAGTCCTGAATCCCATAATCTGTATCTACCCGGGGTATAGTATGTTTTCTTATGCAGAAGGCCTGATTTCTCAGCTTACAGAAATAACTCGGCATCCACGTTTAGCCCTCTTATGGATTTATGTGCCCACTGGAGAGGTTGCCCTTCTGTAATGAACTCTCATTAAAATGCCCAGTTAGTGACATCGATAAGTTTATCCTTGGGAGAAGGCGAGCCTGCTGGTGTTATAATGACATGGTCTCATGGTGTGCTTAAAGCATCGACTAACCCTCACCTGCCAGAAATCATTAGTGAATGGATTGCTGTTTTCTGATAGTTTTGAAAGGGGGATAACTTCTAGTAAATACTCATTTGGCTGCCTTCTGGGGTGGGGTGGGGGAGGAGAATCAGCTTGGAGTCACTCAGAAACACCACGCGGGCTTATTTTTCAGTGGATATGTATTTAGGGAAGAATGGAAATTGCATTCCAACCAGTTAATTATGGGCTAAGCATGCCTGCTTAACTAGGCAGCCAGGATGTCAACTCTGAACACAGCTATCACATCACATAGAGTTTCTGTTCTCTGGATAATTAAGGGGATCAAAATATTACTGTCAGATTCGAGGGGAAAATTAACACATTATCTTAATTGTCTTTTCTACTCAGGTAGGAGACATTACCATTTCAAAAAGGCCTTGGGTAAGACAGTGGAATTTTAAACTACAATTCCTGAAGATGGTCTTAATCCCTTTCCAAACTTTGATCTACTATCGTGATATCTTTGGACCCTGGCTTATTTTCACTTTTGAACTATTTAAAAAGGGTTGTAGAGGGTGACGTGAAGGGGCTTGGAGGTGGTCCGTACTGCTTGCAAGATCTCATTGGTAAATTTGCAGAAAATTTGCAATCTGGCTTAGATAAAGCAGTTAATTAAAAAAAAAAAACTTAACTGGGCACTGGTGACTCACGCCTGTAATCCTAGCTACTCAGGAGGCTGAGATCTGAAGATCACCGTTCAGAGCTAGCCTAGGCAAGAAAGTAGGTGAGACTTTTATCTCCAATTAACCACCAAAAAAAACCCAGACGTGGCTCTGTGGCTCAAAGTGGTAGAGTATTAGTCTTAAGTGTAAAAGCTCAGGGGCAGTGCTCTTCAGTTTAAGACCCATGACCAAACAAACAAAACCATTAGCCAGGCACTTTGGTACTAGTAACCCTAGCTACTTAGATAGCTGAAAGTTGAGGATTCTGGTTTGAACTTAGCTAGGGAAAAAATGTCTGTCAGACCCTTATTTCTAATTTACTAGTAAAAGCCTGAAGCAGAGGTATGGCTCAAATGGTATAGTGCCAGCCTTAAGCAGAAAGAGCTGAGCTAAGAAAGTGCCCAGGCCTTAAGTTCAAGACCCAGTACTGGCACACACACACACACACACACACACACACACACACACACACAGAGCAAATGTCATAAACTTATAATTAAAAACATTATGTCAAAGCAAAGATAAATACTTAAAAGTATTTTTCTATTATATTCATTTCTGAAGTTTATGTATTTTATCTCTGTGGGAAAATATGTGTGTGTGTGTGTGTGTGTGTGTGTGTGTGTGTGTGTGTGTGTGTGCTGGGACTAGAGCCTGAACTCAAGGCCCTGAGCATCACCTGGATTTTTTGCTCAAGTCTGGTGCTCTGCCACTTGAGCTACTCCTCTACTAATGGCTTTTTGCTAGTTAATTAAGGACAAGCATCTCATAGACTTTCCTGCCTTTGCTGGCTTCAAATGCAATCCTCAGATCTCAGCTTTCTGAGTTGCTAGGATTACAGGCATGAGCCACCGGCACTCAGCCCAGTGTTTTTGTGTTTTGCATGCTCTGTGCTCAGTGACATTGCATTCATTGGTAGAATGATCTCAGCCATGCAGGGAGGAGGGGAAGGGGGATGCACCGGGGAAAGGAGCAGACACTACAAATGGGAGCTTTGTTGATTATTTAGACCAGGGTCTGGCAAACTCTGATCTACAGACTGGATGTCTATGTTAGTACAGAAAGCTTGCTGGAACATTTGTATGTATATTATCTACAATTACTTTAATGCTATCCCAGCAAAAATAAGTAATTTGTGCCCAGGCTATATGTTCTGCAAGCCTGAAATAGCCATTGTTTGCCTCTTTGCAGACTAGCCACTGATCTCTGATATACCTGAAGGTGATAACACAGATGACATGTTTGAGTACCAGGCCTACAACTATCACATTTTTAGGGTAACTTGAATAATGGAAGAGACCACTGTTAGGTGTCTTCAGCAATGGCTGTATCTAGGGGTTCAGATTTGTCATTGGATCACTCTGCTTTGCTTCTCTGTTTTCATGCATCTTTATTCTGATGGGATTTTTTTAAAGGCTTTTTCATGTTACTAATATCTTAGCTATCGTTGAAGACCTCCAGCTAAAAGAACATTATTTTTGCTTTAGTTAGAGCAGCAAAAGACCTGTGTTGGTTTGGACTGCATGAATCACATGCCTACGTGTGCACCAATCACAGAGATAAAGTAATTGGCTCAGTCCAACATACGAAAACCTCTTTGGAGCTGGGGGTCAAAATCAGTGTAGCTCACCAACAGGAAGTAGGGTGTTTTAGGTGTGCACTGAAAATATCCATGTATTCCTCATTGCTGGAAGGGTGAAGTGGGGTCTGGGGTCAGCCATTTTGGGGACCAGCTGGGAGTTTCTTAGAAACATAGAGTCATGGGTGCTATCCCAGACTTATTGAACAACAATCTACATTGAGTTCAGGGGTGGTGGTATAATGTATATGTATAATGTACATGTATATGCATCTATATATGTATAATGCATATGTATAATTCCAAGCTATTTGGGAGGCAGAGACAGGAGAATTACAGTTCAAGCAAAAGTTAAAGACCCCATCTCAACAAAATACCTAAAGCAAAAGGATGTGAAGTATGGCTCAAGTAATAAAATCCTCACCTGAGTTCAATCCCTACTACTGAAAACAAAAAGCAACAGCCTGGGGCCAGTGTTTCACACCTGTAATCCTAGCTACTCAGGAGGTTGAGATTTGAGGATCACAGTTCAAAGCCAGCCCAGGCAGGAAAATCTGCAAGGTTCTTTTCTCCAATTAACCACCAGAAAACCAGAAGTGGCGCTATGGCTCAAGTGGTAGAGCACTCACCTTGAGCTGAAGAGCTCAGGGACAGAGTCCAGGCCAAGAGTTCAAGCCCCACAACCAACAACAACAACAACAAAGTTAAAAAGTTCATTGGACAAGAAAGATAGAGACCCAGGTGATTTACATAGATGTTATGGTATGCTAAGTACTGCTCTGAACCAAACTTTAACTCTGCAGGAAACCAAGGCTCAGAGGGGTTCAGGGTCACAAAGATGAGGTATTATTGCAGCCTCTATCCGAACTCAGCTCTGACTGCCCATCTCTGCTCTCCTTGGCACCCAGCACAGCTGTTGAACATCACTGTTGCAAAGACTCTCACTGGAGCTGTCTTGAGTTCTATACCCTGCACTATTGGGAAAACAGTTCAAAAGCAAGACCAGGGAATAGAAAAGAATTCTCAGTGTTTCCAAGAAAAGATCTGGTCCTTAGCACTCCAAAAAAAAAAAAGTCTTAGGTAGTCCCAAGCCCTATTAAGAAATTGATGTTTTAGAATGCTAACAGTGCTCCTTAGCATGCTTGAGGCTGGCACAGATACACACCAATGCAGGGCCTCTGCTGGCTTTCCTTCGTGTTGACATCGGAAATGACACACGTGGTTAACAGATTTTCCACATGTTTTTCTCTTCAGCTGACAGCTCCCCATTCAATCAGGATGAAGGCTGTGATCACAGAGAGCGTTGACTGACTGCTTAGAGGCAAGAGGTTTCACGAAAACACAGGCTGACAGTTTATATAAGTGTCCTGACACTTTTTCTTATTCTCCTCTCTACTTAAGTTCTCGTTCTGATATTTTTTCTTTGAGCTTAAAATTAATATTTTCTTTGTGGACATGGTATTATCCTGGCATGCTTCATAGCTCACTCAGGAAGCTCGTTAGCATTTCTAACTTAATTGCAACCCATTTTCTCTTCCCCACGTGGAATTCTCTTGCCACAGTTTCCAATCGATCTAATGTCAGAGAAAGAAAGAGGAAAAAGGAAAAAAAAAGACAGTCTCTCCCAATAACATAGTGTAATTTGCTATTTCCTTTAGCACAATCACCAACAAGATTCAAACTTACGCTGATTATGTTATTTTGGGGGACATGCCTACCAACATCCAATTATTTGTATAATCTGGGCAAACAGGCCCTCTATCATTTGTCCATATTAGTTGACTAATTACAACTGCTTCCTTCTGACCTAGAGGGATTTTGGCTGGTTCCAAGGGGAAATAAATGATGTCATTTCCTTTGGAACAACATTAAAGTTGGACAGATTTGAATATGTGCAATTTTTCCACTGATAACATTGTGCCTTCTGGGCACCTGGGAGTGGAAGGAAGATTTTCTATCTATCCATCCATCCATCTATCTATCTATCTATCTATCTATCTATCTATCTATCTATCTATCTATCTACTTTTCTATATAGTGTCAGTACTAGGGTCTTTGAACTCAGGGCCATGTACTCTTGCTTGGATTTTCACTCAAGGCTGGTGCGGTACCACTTGACACATACCATTCCATTCTTTCCAGCTTTTTACTGGTAAACTGGACATACGAGTCTCAGATTTTTTTTCTTCCCTAGGCTGATTTTGAATCATGATTTTCAGATCTCAGCCTCTTGAGTAGCAAGGATTACAGGCATACGCCACCGGTAGCCAGCTAAGATTTTACTCTATGGACAGAAATGAAATGTTTGGTTTGTGGTCTCAAAAATATGCCATAATTGTACAGAACATAGTTATAAGCTAGAGGGGACTGGTGAGAGAGCTTCTCTTACATGATTCAAACTGGCAGCAGGGTGACCCCACTGGGGACCTCATGGGATTTATAATGGTCCTGGGGATGGAACTGGTTCTGACATGACTCTATTGGCCCTAGATCTTCTGCAGCACTATCTCTTCTTGCCTCACTTCAGTCCTGAACTTATACAGAACATTGGTTTCCCAAGGGTGTTGTGGACCCCAGCTTCTAGGGTGCCCATAGCTAAAAGATAACTCCTGAATCCTTTTTGAAAATGTTATTTCCTAGGCTTAGTCTCTCCTCTGAAAGTCCAGGGAGGCTAAGATTCCCTCACACTGGGAGATTCCCTCACACCTGTTTTATAGTCAGATCTTACTTCTGTCTTATAGCCAACTTCTGGGTAGACATGACCATCCCCACACCAGTCCAGGGGACTTTGAAAATATGTCTAAACTCACTTGTGCCTGGAAGCTATAGGGATAGCTTAAGTTAAGAAATTTGGCTTCAACTTGGGAGGCTGAGGCAAGAGGATCAGTAGTCAAGGCTAGGATGGGTGAAAGAGAGAGAGAGAAAGAGAAAGAGAGAAAGGAGAAAGAAGGAAGGAAAGAAGGAAGGAAGGAAGGAAAGAAGGAAGGAAGGAAGGAAGGAAGGAAAGAAGGAAGGAAGGAAAGAAGGAAGGAAGGAAGGAAAGAAGGAAGGAAGGAAGGAAGGAAGGTGGGAGAGAGGGAAAAAAGGAAAGGGAAGGAAGGGAGGGAGGGAGGGAGGGAGGGAGGGAGGGAGGGAGAAAAAGAATTACATTTTGGTTTGAAATTCTGTTTTTTGATTATCCTGCTGTTTGAATTTGGAAGAGTACATTCATATCCTTAGGACTCTGTTTCCCCTTGTGTCAGATAGAAGAGATTGGCTCAGGTCTGGGATCAATTCAGACCTAAAGGTGAAAAGATTATCATATACTCCAAATGAGAATCTGGCTTTTTTCACCTCTGACAAGACTGAAACAAAAATGCATTAGTAAGATCTCTCTAAATAATGACCAGTCTTTAACAAAAAACATAAAAACAAACAAAAAAAGCACATGTATCTTTACCCAGAGAGTGTACATATAGCTTTTCTGTCTTTCCTCAAAATAAATGTTTTTGTCTCTTCTGTGAATATCTAAACACTTCTAAAGAGAACATTTCAAGTCTGCTTTTCCCCCTTTGTGGGCTAGTCTTTTGAACTGCAAATAGATGAGCTGAGACTATTTATGCATTCAACTTCTCCTGTACATGTTTGTTTGACTGGTAAAATAGAACGTAAGGGACTATTTAGATATCTTTGAGGATAATATAAGTACACAAGGGGGCCAGGAATAATAGGTTAACATCACAGAAAATGCAGGCTGGTTATAAGCTTCTAGGCAGTTTGCATGATTCAATTATGAAGCACTATCCCACAGGAAGAGCTTTGATCGTCCACACTTGAGACATTTCCAACTTTGTCGGATTTAAAAAAAAAATCTCTTAGAGTGATCTTTGCAAAACCAGACTAGGCTGCTCAGGAAAGGGTCTATTTCTGCATTAATTTCTTTTTCCATTTTGCCTCTACTACCTAATTTTTTTAAAACAACAATTACAATGAAGTTACCAAGAGATCCATTCAAGATTTCAGAAGAGTAAACACACTTGTGTGTGTGTGTGTGTGTGTGTGTGTGTGTGTGTGTGTGTGTGGTTATGTCAAATAACTAATCTGACTGTATTAGTGCTTTTTTTTTTTTTTGGCCTTGGGGTTTTGAACTCAGGACTGGCTTGAAATGGTAATCCTCAAATATCAGCCTGGATTACAGGCATGAACAATCAGTGCCTGGCTTGATTAGTTTCTGCATGAAATAAAAATATCTAACCACACCTCAGGCAAGTGAGTGGTTGTGACTTGGGTAGGAATTTGCAATTTCCCAAACTAGTTCTTTCCTCCTAGCTGAGGCCAGCTATTTCAGTGGCTTTATTGTCAGGCCCAGAAGTGTGACCAGAGTATACCTTACATTGTTTAAAATTCCATCCATATGAATCCATGCCATCTGGGCTCCACATTTCAGCGTGACTGCTGTAAGAATCATCATATTCAGTGCCAGAAGCTGTCCCAAGTAGAGAGAGCTGAGCTCTCAGTGGACAAGTACCTAAGACTGGTGAGATCTGGGAACTACAAACTCATGATCATGAGACTTCCTCTTTTTCCCTGTTTTTGCTGGCTTTTCACATGGAGCTTATGAAGGGTCCTGGGTTAGAAGTCATGTTCATGGAGGTAAAAACAAAGCTGGCAGATTTGTACATCCAGCCAGTGGAAAGATAAAAAGACAAATCTCCTTCAGCCATAGGCTTTTTTTTTTTTTTTCCGGTTGCTGGAGGAGAAAGCATGAAGGCTCAAATTTTTGTGTTCATAAGATGCTGATTTTTCATTCCTATGTCTTGTAATTTTGCATGTGACCTCATCTTTGGTGAACTTCACGTGTAAGAACCTTGTAGGGTCAAATCTGTCACTATATCCTTCTCATATGCGTGTTTCTATCTGTCACGCATCCCTCCTTGCATATTGCCGGTTTGAAACCACTCAACTTGTGCATTCCAACTGAACCTGATCTAGAGTGAAAGCAATCTTGTTGCTCTGAATCCCATAGAGACATTTACAATTTCCCCCCACCTAATCTTGAATCTAGACAGTCAAGCTTTAAAAAAAAAAAATCTTTCTTTTCTTTGTGCTGATCCTGGGGCTTGAACTGAGGGCCTGGGCTCCATCCCCAAGCTTCTTTGTTGTTGTTGTTGTTTTTATTTTTTTCTCAAGGCTAGTGTTCTACCACTTGACCACTACCACGTCTGGCCTTCTGGTAGATAACTGGAGAAAAGAAACTCAAATTTCCCTGCCTGGTTGGCTTTGAATGATGATCCTCAGATCTCAGCCTCCTGAGTAACTAGGTTTACAGGTGTGCACCACCAGCACCTGGCTTTTTATCTTTCTACTGCATCCTGTTACTGAAGGTGCTGCTCTTAACATCCAGGCTTTGGGGATTCTAGAGCCAAACTTCCACTTTGCCTGGCTTGGCAACTGTGAGTCCATCCCAGAAGTAGATAACCGTCAAGTCTTTAAATCTTTCTTCTGTATTTTAAGCCTTTCACCCCTTCCTTCAACTTCCCTTCCCTCCCCTTCTAATCCCCTCTACTCTCATCTCTATTCCTCTCCTCCCCTCCCTTCCTCTTCTTTCTCTCTTTCTTACTTTTCTTACTTTCTGGCTTTTTCACTTAATTCTGGCAGTCTACCACTTGAGTCCTACCACTACTCCCAGTTTTTTGGTGGTCAATTGGAGAAAAGTCTTCTGGACTTTTCTGCCTGGACTAGCTTCACACCACCATCCTCAGATCTCAGCCTCCTGAGTGGGGAGGATCACAGGTGTGAGCTATTGGCACGTGACTTCATTTCCTTGATTTTTTTTTTCCAAGCTTGTTTTTACATTTTGAAAAGATGCTTATTCAGGGTCACCAGCTTTCCTAGAGGTTTGACAACTAGAGATTCTGCAGGTAATCTTGTTCAAAATATCCCCACAAATGAAGATCTGCAAAGGACATGGTAAACCCAGCTACTCCTACTACATGGGCTTTGGCTAAGTTTTCTCAGAAAACCACCTTTAGAGAAGATCTTGCAAGAGGAAGAAGAAAAGAATAGAAAAATCTTGAACCTTCCTTTGAGATGCAGGTGTAAGCGTATCCGGGCAGCTGTGTAGATAGAGGAGCAATGGAATGAAGGGCAGCTCATCTTATTAGGTGATATATGGTTTCTTTCTTTAACTTTGAGAGAAAAATGCAATAGAGAGAGGGATATTTCATTTTAATCTTTTACATCTGTTCACAAGGTACAGAAGGATAAAATAAGATAAAGCAGTGCTCTCTTGAGAAGTCCGTATTTTCAAAGGCTTTAGGTATTAATGTGCTTATTAATTGTCATAGATTGTCATTGTGATCAAAAGAATACTGTATAATATATTGTAAGACTTGGGGAGGAAATTTCAAGTTTGTCTCTTAACTGCAGC
The DNA here is from genome assembly GCF_000151885.1 of Dipodomys ordii. NCBI lineage: Eukaryota > Metazoa > Chordata > Mammalia > Rodentia > Heteromyidae > Dipodomys > Dipodomys ordii. Next base: position 6,196,922 of record NW_012267322.1, on the reverse strand, counting down.
CACTTAAAATGAAAAACAAAGACCATTAAATCCCGTTTATCTGTAGTAGGGCCTAAACACTGTTTATTGGGGCTCTTAATTCACCCTGAAAAATACTGTAATTATTGAAAGTGTCCAAGCTGTTAAGTCAAAACAACATATGCCACATTTACATAATGATTTGCATATAATTTCCATGTAATTCATTTAATGTCAGAATGTACATTATGTTTTCAAGCCCCTCTGCCTTTCCCTCTCACGCCCTTCCCTCACCCTGTTGGGTTAAATTGGAATACCTTATTCGCTGGAAGAGCTGTTTATGAATAGGTTTACCAAGAGGTGATGGGCTGGACACAGTCTATCATCTGGGCCAAACATGTTTATTTTTCCCCTTGGTTGGTTTACTGATTGTCTGATTCATGAAGTGTTGTGCTTGAAATGTATAGCACTCATTTTACAGATGAGGAAAATGAGGCTATGCTTTGGAAGGGTTTCTGCTGGTACATGATAGACTTTGCTTGCTTTATCAGCCTCAGCTTCCCTGGATGGCATCTACCACACAAAAGTCCACTTGTACATCTTTCATAACCTGCAGGTGTGCTTTTAAACAGAATATCACCTGCCATTGCCCATGTGGTACCAAAGACACACCATGGAGTTGGTCATATCATAAAGGTTGGGAAAGAATTCTTCCATTGGATTCCATAACCAGATCTGTCTAATTTTGAGTGACCTCATTTTTTATTCTAGTTCCTAGCTTCTGCATGGGCTACCTTTTGCCAGTCTTTTCTTTTCCTACAGCTCTACTTGACTCTGTACCAAGTAGCATCTGTTTATGCATTACCAAGATGCCACCAACCACGAGCTCAAACGCCCTAAGCAGACCTTCTATGTGATCCTGCTTTACTTGTTTGTTCATGAAAGCAAAATCCTGAGACAAGGACTTGGGTATAGATGGATTACTAGAGAAATAAATCTGGGGTGCAAGAATGAGTGGACCAAACAAAGAAGGAAAGAAAGCGATGAAAGGTGCTTTGGGGAGATGACCTCTCAGCATGTCAGTTCTTCTGGGCCCTCTTGGAAACACATGGAAGGCATGTCCACTGAAGGGCAAGGGGCTGGGCACTCATGCTCTGGTTGAGTGGCCCAAAGAATTGGTTCTCCTGTACCCTCCAGCCTGGCGGCTGCATGGTCCAAGCAAGCTCTCTGGGTTTTCTGCAGCACTGGGCTGATGCAGTTGAGCTTGGGATCAAAGGTCAGGCCAAGCAGATGTGAACTGGTTACCAGAGGTGTCTAAATTCCATTTTCTTCCCCCCCTAGATGGCAAGTAGTTTGAAGACAGGTACTTGAGACAAACACAGTGTTACACCATTTCCATTGAATGATCTTACAGGTCATTCTCGCCAGTGTGGTTCTCATTCAGTTCAGCTTCTGCTTCAGGAAACCTAACTACTGCCAAGCTGAGGAGAGCTGCAAGTGGGGTGATGTCTTCAAAGGAGCCTTTTGTAATCCTCAATTCTAGACATCCTAGAAAGTTCTAAGAAAGCAAATGAGTCAAGGAAAAGTCCTCACAGGCACACGCATTCTAAAGTTTCCAGGAACAATGGAAAATCAGACTCACTGGAAATCTTTATTTGATGGTACCAGCAAATTCTGAGGCCAAATCATAGCTGAAAATTGGCTTCTTCCAGAGAAATCCCCTTGGAGAAGCAAGCTAGCTGGGTGACAGACACACATGGCCATGATAAGAGACAGGGGCATTTCCTGGTTTTCCACTGCCCCTTTGCTTTCTTTCCTCTGGCCTCCTGCTCCCCTCCTTTATCACTGACCCTTTTTCCACACTGATATTTTGGGGTTGCCAGGCACCTCAGGGCATTGGGCCTCTGGAGGCTCAGAGCATAGCTGTGAAGAGTCAAGCCTCACAAGCGCGGGACACGGCTCACTCACCACCTCTCTGAGACACTGACAGGGGCACCAGTGGGAGAGGGCCTCTGTTACTTTGGGCTGCACACATGTTCTATCAAGTAAGAGGTGAAAGGGGCCAAGCATCCACGGTTCCCTCCCAGATAAACACAGCGATCCAGCTGACTGCACCCCCTGTGAAGTCAGGGGTGCCACAGCAGTGGGATGGCAGCTCTCCTGGCCCCTCCTATTTGTGAGCCATGGAAGTTCTGCCTCCAGATGCTGTAGTTCTTTGCTGGGATCTGCCTGGGCGACCTCTGCCATGCTGCTCACACACTAGTAAGTAGGATGGAGGTGCTATGAGAGGGGTAGGAGGGAGTGAGAGTCAAAGGGGCATCTGCTATCCGGGAAGCTGGTGACAGCCTCTCTTCCTCTCTCCTCTGTAAACTGTCAGATGCTTTGAGGGAGTCCCTGCTGGCACAGACAACTATGTCTGGCACAGCTGCTTATGGAAGTGGCCACCCCACACAAGCCTGAGACTGATGCTGAGCCCTGTGTGTGTGTTTGTGTGTGTGTTGTGTGTGTGTGTGTGTGCTCGTGCGCACACGTGTGCACATACACATGCGTGAATGTGTGGAAGAGAAAGAGGGACAGAGACAGAGACAGACAGAGAAGAGAGACAGACAAAAGCACAGAGACTGTTTCAATGACCAATACTTAGATCATTTCTTACCTGTTTCTAATACATATGATGGCTAAAGTCAGCTAGCATTTTTCCCATTTAAGGCACTCTGTTAAATGCTTTGCAGATCTTGAACGGTCAGAACATGATGAGGGGAAAGTTCTATGGCTTTTTCCACAGCACAGTCCCAGGGTGAAGGTCAGAGGTTAAGTGACTCAGCCAAGGCCATCCAGCATTCCGTGACCTCACTGGAGCCCTAGCCAGCAGAGGAGAGCGCAGATACCCAGTGTGGAACCATGGTTAGAGAACTGCAGGGTCTGTTCCAGACTAGCCGTGGGTATGTGAGTGTTCACGTGTGTGTCTGTGCAAAAGTGGGTGTCTGGGAGTGTGTGCTGTGCTTGTGTGAAGGCACCTGTCCTTTGTGTGCTTGCATGGGGAGAGTAGAGGTCACAAGTACAGATGAGAAAGGCTGGTGCTCCATCCCCCGTGAACTTAGACAGGAAGCTGGAACATCTCGGCCTCAACTTGGACATGTGCACAATTGTACCTAACATACAAGGTCAGGAGAATGTGACAGAAGAGTTTACATAAACGTTCTCAGGATAGCACATGTAACAGTACCCAACAATACTGGATGCTTATAGATAGTAACAGGGCTAGGAACGTGTGTGTGGGGGGGGTGTGGGTGTGGGTGTGTGTGTTTATTCCAGTACTGGCTTTTATACTCAGAACCTTGCATTCTTGCTTAGCTTCTTCATTCAAGGCTGGTGCTCTACCACTTGAGCCACACCTCCACTTCTGGATTTTTTTTAAAAAAACTGGTTAATTGAAGGTAAGAATCTCTTACATTTGTCTGCTTCACCTGGCTCCAATCTGGGATCCTCAGATCTCAGCCTCTTGAGTAGCTAGAATTACAGGCGTGAGCCACGAGTGCCTGGCTGAACATAGGAACATTTTTGACACAGTGCTTTGAGTCTGTTCTCTGGTTCACAACTCCCAGGCCTGTCAAAGATATGGATATCATCATTTCCATCATGAGCTAGTTGTTGAGACCCAGTGATAGGAAATCACTGATGTCAAGACAAATACCTGGCAGTCATTCGAACAGAGAGGCTACCATTGGTCTCTATATCCTCCTGTTACACACTTTCTGTGTTTTCAGTTTCCTGTTTCATCCACCATCCAAGATGGTGTTTTTTATTCAAACTTGGATTTTTACCTACCTCTGCAATTAGGGACTGTGCCCTCTGCCCGTTTGCTGAACAAGTTTGCAACAAGGCGGCTTTTAAACAGGGACGAGCGCGCGGAGCTTTCTAATTGCCAATATCTCTTTGAACATTTGGAATTTGTAATGAAATCACTTTCCAGCCCTGATTTATCCCAAATTCAATATTGAGTTTCCTTTCAGCTTTTTTTTTTCCTTAAAAAAAATTGTTTCCCCAGCTAGGAAGAGATCGGTAACTTTATAAAACATCAGAGAGCATGGGGAAGTTTCCTGGGGTTTCGAGGGTTGTGTTATGTTATCTTTGGAATAACTTTGAAGTCCCCAGGGTGTAATAGATGCCGTTATTATGTCATGGAGCTGATTAGCATGCCTGTGAGAAACATTAATTCACGCTGACATCATAGCTGGCTTTGCCATCAATCTGTGTTTTGTTTCTTCGGGACCCCTCCCCCTTCCCAAAGCAAAAGTGAGGGGACACTTTTGGAGGACAGGGAGCTAAGGCTGGATGTCCCTACTATGAGACTCTACTTTGCCACAGCAGCTCCCCCATAGCGGCCACCATGTACTGACCATGCAGGAAAAAAAAAGCCTTTTTGACAGAAGCGTGGAGGGGGCTGCTGGCCCTTTGATTTGCCTGGAAAGGTTTTGATTTAGTTGGCATTCAGACTCTTGATATATAAAACTCTTCAACTCAGTAGTCAGCAGGGCTGCCTGAATCCACTTGGTTCCGGTCATTTATAATTAGGCTGATTTCTGGTGTTTCTTGGGTAGTGGGGGAGCTGGCCTTCATTGAGTAAGATGATCACATTCTAAACTATCTCTTTCTTCCACACAAAAGTACATTTCATTGACAAAGAAAGCTACAAAGAGGAGACATGTAGACTCTTATTATCTCAAATTGCTCATAGTTAACATGCATTAAAGAGCTATCTTTCTGTTCGCCACGTACAATTAATTTAATCACCAATGCCCCGTTAAGTATTTATCAGAAATGTGAATTTTTTTCATGATGTATTAATCTGGTAATGATGTCTTTCCTCTTACCTCAGGATTGGGTATCATTATTTTATGTTGTATGCAGTGTTCTCTCGGGAGCAGGGAGGCATCCCAGGAATGGTCTGGAGGAGCCAGAGGACATACAATGTGTAGTGGGAAAAGATCAAGGGATTTCTCCCTTCAGTGCAACTCAGCCTCCTCTCCTCCCCTCCTGGTACATGTGATCTGCACTCCCCCTCCCCCTGTCACCTTGATACCTACAACCATGCTGACACTCCAGAATGAAAAGGTTCTGGAAACTAGGATGATCCCTTCCCTGTGTCGATTTTTGACCTGGATAATAGAAACTTCCAGGTGACAATGGAGGAGAATGGTGTTGGTTTAGTCACATTTGTTGAGGGCTCCATTTTCCTACCTGAAAACCACCTACTCACCATGACCATCACCTAGATGGTAATGTGTGCCACAAAACCACTTGCACATTGTTGTACCCTGCTAGACTCAGACTGTCTGGATGCAAGGAACATATTGGTTTGTTTGTGGCTTTGGGTCCAATAGTTGGTGTTGAATCTGCAGTTTCTGAATAAACCAGTGTGCTCATCTAGAAAAACAGAAATGACTCAGATGGCTCAAAATGATTTCACACAAGCAGATAGCATTATGGTAATGAAGAAAGGATGCTGAAGCCCCTGATTCCAGCAATAGCAGGAGGCTGTTAGAGCTTAAGAGGACCAAGGGAAGGGATAACATTATCAGAGCCAATGAGGTCTTTAGTCTCCTGAGCCAATGAGACACGGAGCCAATAATACAGGCCATCTGATTGGAACCGTGGTTATCCACAGTTTGAGGAAGCTGGCACAAGGGAAAGACAAGAGATTCTAACCTCAACTTCTCTCTCCTCTCATTCTCCAAAATTCTCATGGTAACTGCCTTTCATGAAGCTGAAATGGAATTCAACTGTCAGGACACTAGATGCATTGAGGGATCCATCTTCAAAGATATAAGTAAGGTAAAGAAGGGCAAAGCTAGATGTAGGTGGGGCAGACTCGTATTCTCAAAATGCGCATAATTTGAATCATTTCAGATTCTGGATTTTTAGGTAAGGGAACATTATCAACAAAATCTATGCCAATATTCTCAAACCCTAAAATCTTCAAAATTTGAAACACTTCTGGTCTCAAGTTTTTTGGAAAAGGTATATTCAACATGAACTATGCAAACCCTTCTGCCCAGCACACAGCCGAATGGAAAGAAATAGAGAACAACCCAAGGAGGTGGAGGCAGAAGGATCGTAAGTAAGGCATTGGGACTTTATCTCAAAAATGTAATATAGCCAGGTGCTGATGTCTCACACCTGTAATCCTAGCTACATAAGACGCTGAGACCTGAGGATCACTATTCAAAGCCAGACTAGGTAGAAAAGTCCATGAAACTCTTATTTCCAATGTACCAGCAAAAAGCCAGAAGTGGAGCTGTGGCTCAAATGGTAGCACACTACCCTTGAGCACAAAAGCTCAGAGACAGCTCCCAAACCTTGAGTTCAAGCCCCAGGACTGGCACATACACTCTCACACACACACACACACACACATACACACACACACACAGATAAACCAAAAGGCTGGTAACATAACTCAGGTTGAAGAGTGCTTGCCTGGCATGCACTCTTCAATCCCTGATAACACCCCTCCCCCATACACACACAATCCAAACCACCAAAGCCCATAGCACAACCCTTATAGAGGAGGCTCATAGAGAGTGGGAATCCTTGTTATTCTTACTCTATACCATAACTAACTGTATTGGAAGTGGTGCTTCCTAAGCAAAGTAGAAGCAAGATTTTCAGAAAAGTGTAAGCAAGAATTTATTAGAAGCTGACACAATTATAGTAGAAAGAGCAGCCTAAGGTCATCTAGCACAAGAGCAACTCTCCTCATCCTGTTGAGGATGCTTTTGAGAAGATGTTATATCTTTATAGTGTTTGTTTGGCTATTCCATCCATGAACATGGTATGTCTCTCCCTGAATGCAAGATTTCCATTATGCCCTTTAAAGATGTCTTTCTTTCTCCTTCTCAGAATATCTGCGTACTTTCTGCCTTGTCATTGCACTTGCTAAATATATCACATCTTTATGACCATTTTCTAGTTTGCTAATTTAGTGTTCCTGCTGGCTGACACCAGTCTTAAAAATAAACACATTCAGATTTCCTCAGCTGAGAATTCCTTTTGCTTTAAGATTTCTTATCAGATTGTGGAAATTTCCTGCTAATCCTGTATAAAAAATAAAACTTAAAAAGAAGCCTTAAGTACTAATGTTAAAACGCTTCTGCTTTTACTAAGATAGTCATGTAATTGTTCTCAGTCTGCTCATTAGTACAGTTAATTCCATTTAATTTTTTTATATTTAATGTGTTTAAAGCCTTCAGATGCATCTTAATTTTGGCCCTATGTGCTATTTGTGAAATATACTATTAATCAGAATTATTTTCCTTGTGATAATGCTTTTATTCTTAAGTAAATTTCATATTTCTTTCTCTTTGTACTTTATCTAAGTGTCTCATGGTGCCAAGAGACACTGATTCTGTGTGTATGTGTTTAAAAAATTGAAAGGAGGGGAGAGAGAAAGAGGAAGAAGAAAGAGAAAAAGAATGAAGAAAAGGAAAAAGAGAAACAGAATGGAAGGAAGGAAGGAAGGAATGCAGGCAGGCAGGTAGGCAGGCAGGCTGGCTGAAATAGCTGGAGGAAGAATATGGATAATCTACAGACAAATAAGATTATGGAAATAAAAATGACAGAGGCTTAGGGGTCATGAAACTGAAGAATTGTTCCTTGTATCTCTGACATCTACAGAGGCTTAGCATTTCTCAGAACACTTTGAATTTTTTTTTTGCTTATTTTATCAATTTTTTTCTTGGATGTTACTAACACTGTCCTTTTTTCCTAACCTGAAATATGGTAAATGAGAAAAACAGGTGTTTCGTGTTCTTTGGCATTAGCAGTGATAGTTGTGACCTGACATATTTTGGGAAAAATGAAACTTCAAGAAAACATCAGAATGGGAAGGGAGAAATAATTTATTTTTTTAGATATTTGGTATCAACTGCCATGTTAAAAGTTTCATATATTATGTTTCATTTAGCTCTCACTAGAACGCAATTGGTTAGATACTCCATCTTCAGTTTGCAGAAAAAGAAACAGAAGCTCCAAATAGCTAGATACGCCAGTCAGTAGGCACTAGAGCCAGGGTCCCCTAGAGATGTCTCACTCCCTGAGTTTTGTTTTTCAACCCTTATTTTGCTATTCTTACTCTGACCTTCTCTTGTCCTTGGGAGTATAGGATCTTGCTTATTTATGTATAGCCAGCCAACCCTCTTCATCTGCTTTCCCTTTGCTATGGAAATAACCCATGAGTACTAGTTGCCCGAAGAGCAAGGTGAGACTGTAAATGTTTTCTTCATCTATCTTAGACACAGGGGAATCTCAGGGCTGGCTGACACAGGAATTAGGAACAATAGCTCTGAGTTGCTATGTGTCTTCATATCTGCTCAGATCTTAGAAAAGCAACCTATTTTACGGATCACACACACACACACAGAATTGCTGTAAGTGTATAATTTCTATTTTCCACTTTTAGATATTCTGATGGATCAATTTACAGAAATTTGAAGTCTAAAGGAAATTTCTATAGTTAGCCTATCTTATTTGTCCACAGTTTTAGCCAGAAATGGTCAAATACATTTGCCTGTCAAATACATTTGCCAGTCCTGGGCCTTGACTTCAGGGCCTTGGTGCTGCTCTTGAGCCTCTTTGTGCTCAGGGATAGCACTCTATCACTTGGGCCAGAGCACCACTTTCAGTTTTTCAGAGTAGTTTATTGGAGATAAGAGTCTCACAGATTTTCCTGCCCAGGCTGGCATCAAACCTTGATCCTCACATCTCAGCCTCCTGAGTAGCTAGGATTATAGGCATAAGCAACTAGCAACCATCTGAAAGAAAAATTTTAGGTAAAAAATTTAAAGAACTGTGTATGCGTTATGCCTCTCAGTTGATTTGGATAAGTTCTCTTCAGTCAATCTCATGTTGTCTTCAGTTGTATGTAAATCATTATGTCAGCTGGGTGCTGGCGGCTAATGACTGTAAACCTAGCTACTCAGGAGGCTGAGATCTGAAGATCCGGATGCAAAACCAGCACAGGTAGGAAAGTCTCTGAGACTATCTCCAATTAACCAGCAAAAAGCTGGAACTGGAGGTATGGCTTAACTGTGAGAGTACCAGCTTTGAGCATAAAAGCTGAGCAAAAGCATGAAGCCCTTAGTTCAAATCCCAGTACCAATATGCACACAACACATACACACACACATCATTGTGTTATCTGCTGAGAGTTTTCTCTCCCCCCCAACACAATTTTGTGCAAATCTACTTTCCCAAAAGCAAATGAGTGATGTGTCCCTAACATAGTAAAAGTTAATGTGCTCAATATCAATGTAAAGTGAACATTTGAGATTGTTTTGAAAGTTGTCAAGTATACAGCACGGGTTGCACAGCATTGTGGGGAAAACGAATCTAGCTCTTGCAGTATGGTGCTGAATGCTGGGTGTCCTGAACATTTCTGCTTGTTCCTCAGCAATGGCCCCCTGGGAACCAGAGAGCTAGAAAAAAATTCATAAAGTTTTTGTGCTAGAAACACAGGTAGAAAGTACTAATAATAGATAGACAGAGCTATAGTCTTAATAGTTGTTAAAGTATTTTCATATTCTTTCTTTCCTTTTATCCTCTCAACAAAGCCTAAAAGCAGACCAGGAAACTGGGACACAGAGCTTTTTGTTTTGTTTTGTTTTGCTGTTAGATCTGAGACTGAGACTTGAACTTAGTACCTGCCCCTTTCACTCATTGGCTAGTACTCTACCAACTGAGCCAGGTCTCTACCCCCATGGGTTGGTTATTTATTTATTAATTTTTGTTGGGACACACCAAGCTGTATCCATTCAGCCATTCTTTTCATGAATGCCTTCAAATCTTCTGACCTCTGTTTTATTTCTATTGCATGTACCCCTGAAATCTCTCCCACTGAGAAGTAGACCCTTGATTCCAGATCTGACCAGGTTAATTGGTTTTGGCCAATAGAGTATTTGCAGACATGATGAATGCTGAGATGTGCGTGTGTACCTGAATGTTTCTGTTTTTTGTTTTTGTTGTTTTGTTTTTTTTTCTTTGTTCTTAGGCATTGTTATGAGCAGAGGAAAGATGAGACACCTCAATAGCAAACCTGACCCAGCTATGATGCCCCAGCCATGCCCAATCTGTAGCAAAGCCTCCCATTTGACCTGCAGGTCCATCAGTTTTAATTATATGTGATTGGTTTAAGCCACAATTTGGGAGATACTTGTTATACAGCAGTATAACAGTAATATGTTTACCACGAAAACAGCTAGGAAGTGACAGAGGCAGAAATAGAACCTGATATATTTGTTTTACGGATTTTCATCCATGCTGTTACTTTGCATGCAGAAATACACTTACTTGTGTATAAAAATATTTTAAGCCTGAGCCTTTTTATGGAAGAGGCACTTATCTATGATTGCCCAAAGTCTAATCTATATCTTGTACACAGTGTATATTCAGGAAATGTTTATTAAATAAAGGACAAAAATGTTAGAAATGTAGATTTCTCTTTGGCCATACCTTACAGTTTCTAGATGATAAAAATAAAATTTTAAGCCAGGTGCTGGTGGCTCACGCCTGTAATCCAAGCTACTCAGGAGGCTGAGATCTGATGATCACAGTTCAAAGCCAGCCTGGGCAGGAAAGTCCATGAGACTCTTATCGCCAATAAACTACTCAGAAAAAGCCAGATATAGTGCTATGGCCCAAGTGGTAGAGCACTAACCTTGAGCAAAATAAGCTCAGGGATAGCACTCGGGCTCTGAGTTCAAGGCCCAGGACCAGCAAAATATAAATAAATAAAATTTTAGAAAGGAAGTCTACATGGTTAATGAAAGCCAAACTTGTAAAAATGGGTCCCAGCAATTATATGAAGTGTGTATTTCCAGTATCTGTTTGTATATGTCATAGTTCCTCTCTGAGAGAAGATCAAACCATACAAGATATGTCATTGACACACCACTTGTCATTCTGAAATGGTATAGAGACCACTCATAAACAAATGCCAGAGCCAGAGTTCTCAAAGTCAGTTCTGGGAACACTGGTGCCAATGCCCAGCCCTTTGGACATTGCACACATGGAAACTGAGAAAACACCACACTGTGTTCCCTGCCCTCCCACCCCACCAGCCTCCAGCAGCTTGAGGTAGAGAATTTGCAAAAACACATAGAGAGACATTTCCTCTGCTTTCTTTAATCCCTGAAGTCCAACAGAGCTGATGAAGGTAGCTGTGACATTTGCAATTTTCCATGCACCAGTCCACTCCATTTTCTTGCCTGGTGCCGCTCCCATGGTACAGTAAACCTCCAGCTCCGACAATAATTATAGTTGGAATAAAGAGAAGGGGTAATAGGAACAAAGCACTGCTATAATTGCCTTTTCATTATTTGCCAACAGCTACTTATTCAGTCCCAGGGAAAAATTACTCAGTAATTGGTCCACAAAGAGGAAGTCAATGCTGAATCCCACAACTAGGATAGTTTGGCTTGTTGAGCTTTAGACTCTTTATTCATATTTTGATGAAACAGCTGGAGCATTAAACTGACATATGAATGCACCCTTGGTCAAATTCTGATGTGTTAGTTTCTACCCCATTCAAAATGTTGAATTTAAAGGAGAGTACTTACAGTAAGCATAGACATACTGTCATGTATTCACTTATAAATAAATGTCTCCTCTTTACCCTGTTCATAAAGACAACTTCCTGGGGGGGAATGGCATAAATACCTTTTAACAAATCAGTTTTCAGTTGGATGTTCTTTTATAGAGAAAGAAAGGAAGAAAGAGAGAAAGAAAGAAAGAAAGAGAGAGAGAAAGAAAGAAAGAGAGAGAGAAAGAAAGTGAGAAAGAAAGAAAGAAAGGAGGGAGGGAGGGAGGAGGGAGGGAGAGAAGGAAGAAAGAGAGAAAGAAAGGAGGGAGGGAGGGAGGAGGGAGGGAGAGAAGGAAGAAAGAGAGAAAGAAAGAAAGAAAGAAAGAAAGAAAGGAAGAAAGAAAGAAGGGAGGGAGGGAGGGAGAGAAGGAAGAAAGAGAAAGAAAGAAAGAAAGGAAGGAAGGAAGGAAGGAAGGAAGGAAGGAAGGAAGAAAAGAAAGAAACAAAGAAAGAAAGGAAATAAAGAAGGAAAGGAAAAAGGAAAGAAGGGAGGAAGAAAGGAAGGAAGAAAGAAAGAAAAAAGGAAGGAAGGAAGGAAGGAACAAAGGAAGGAAGGAAGGAAGGAAGACTTTTCTTTATAAATGGATGCCTAGAAAGTATTCTTTCTGTCTCTTACAGACAGGGAAACTGAGGTACAGAGAACCAATGGAGGTGGTCGGCCACGTTCTAAACAATGAGAAACCAAGGCTCTAATTTTCTGTATTCTTCTGCAAGAGGGGAACTATAAACACCAGGTATGACACCAGATGCATAAGTGCAATCCTCATATATGTACATGCCCACACATGTACACACTACATTGGTACCTCATGATGCTTGATTGTGATGTTGGATAGGTGTTACATGTTTGATCCCCAAAACAGGGTGAGAAGACCCAAAGACAAGCTTAAGGTTTATTGAGTGGTCTCTCAAACAGGTACAGTGTTTAATTTGTGACCACATGGCCATTGTAAGAGAAGTATAACTGGGAAAATTCATTGTGAGCAATGAGGCTGCTGGAATGTGTACATGTGTGCATGTGTATGTGTATGCACATGCGTGCCTGGGTTGGGGCCTGATGAGGAAGGATGGAGAAGCTACCACAGTCTTCATGTAATAATGGCAATTTTCTTTTTCCTTTCTTCTTTCCTTCCTTCTTTCCTTCCTTCCTTTCCTTTCCTTTCTTTTCCTTTCCTTTCTCTCTCTCTTTCTTTCTCTCTCTCTTTCTTTCTTTTTCTCTCTCTTTCTCTCTCTCATCTTTTTGTGTGCCAGTATTGGGGCCTAAGCTCAGAGCCTACCACTCTCCCTTGGTTTTTTCACTCAAGTTGGAACTCTATCACTTGAATCACATCTTCATTTCCTGCTATGTTGGTGGTTAATGGGAGAAGAGTCCTGAAGACTTTTCTGCCCAGGCTGGCTTTGAATCACAATCCTCAAATCTCAGCCTCTTGAGTAGCTAGGATTACAGGCATCAGCCACTGGTGCCCAGCTAACAATGGGACTTTCTATTCAGAAGACAGGAAGTGGCCGATCATAAACTCATGACCTTGAACCCATTTCAATAAGGAGGCCAGAGATGCTGCAGTCCAGGGCTCTGAGGATTTGAGTATGGAATGCAAGAAAGTAAGAATGGGACATTTGGGGGAAAAGTTGGTGTGTATACGTGAATAATACAGAGAGACAGGAAATAAAATAGGTGCTTCATATGAACAGAATTCTTATTAATTCACACAACTTCCTATCAGACAAATATACTGTTCCACTTGACATACCCAAAGATTATATCTATCCTTCAACTGACTCAAAATTATCAAACTAACAAGTAGTAGAGCCAATGATGAAAACCCAGACCCTAAGCTTTGACCACTGAAGCCATGGGTGACAGTCAGCATTTACAGATGATTGGAACTTGCCCAGTGTTCCAAGTCAACCCACAGAACATGTATTTGATGCCTACACTCCACAGGATACCCTGGGGGTTAAAAATGAGTTTAATCCTCCCCCGCTGGATTGAGTGTGTTGCACAGATCTATAGTCCCAGCACAGGGGAGGAGGCTGAGACAGGAGACAAGCTTGGGCTACTTACCTCAATGATGTCTTCAAAGAAAATAAAACCAAAAAGGTTGGCATCATGCAGAGAAAACCATAAAACAAGGCATGGGGCAGTCAGTCCGAGGAAGAAGGGGTTCCTCTGCTTCTCCTAGAAGTCAAAGATTCAAATGTAACTGATGACACATAGACAGAGTAAGGAGTAAGAAGCCAACAGCAGAGGCGGTTACAGCAGCAGAGGCCTTCAGGGGGTCCATTTCTCGGGAAACTGAGGCAACAGCAGAGAAGGTCTTATCCCTACCAAAAGTGAGGGACCCGGGATATTTTCTCCACCACTCTGCCCATTATTGGTCCAGGGCAACATTAACTGTGCATAGCTAGCTTTACCCTGCGCATGCACCCAGGGCACAGCAGCATCAGGATGAAGCTAAGGGGCAGAAAATTGTGTCGACCCATGAGTACCAAGGAAAGGTGGGTGCTTCTCGAAGATAGACCCCAATGGGCACAAGCGAAATGTGTCACAGTCCCATTTTCTCACTGTGCTTTGCTGAGCAAGACTGGAAGGTGAAGGAGAGGACTCTAGATGAGTACCTTCTGCTTGGGGAAGTAACTCTAGGACTGTCTTTTTCCAAAGGAGCTGCCAGCTCTGCACCACAGGCAGAAATCGCCTGGGACACAAAATTCAAGGAGAAGGAAATCAATCTTCCTGCCATACAAACCCCCACGTCCACGTGTCTGCATTCACAGCTCTTCACTGTCCAGCCACTGCGTATTCCTTGACAGGTTCTTATCAACCCATCTTGGGCTCCTTTTTCTGCCGTTGTCACTGCTTTGTAGTGCTGCCCTGAGTCCTGCCTTTGAGGAACTGCCGATAAACGCAGTGTTGGCTTCAAGACCCCCGCGGCTACCCACCTTTTCTCCACCAGACAGGCCAGAGAAGACCCTGCTCTGCTCCTTGCCCTGGGTGGCCCAGCTCACTTCTGCAGGCTGTAATCACTGCCAGCAAGGAAACATAATCCATTCTAGATGTTTCCCAAATCCCCAAAGCTCCTGGAAGGCGAAGAATTTTGTTTCTGTTTTCATTGGTTTATTTGTTTTGTTTTGTGTGTGTGTGTGTGTGTGTGTGTTGTTTTGATCTTAGGAGGTAACAAAACCTGACCTAAACTGACACAGAGATATTTATAGTTTTTATTTGATCTAAATATTCATACATTGTACTACATAAATATTCATCTTTAGTTACAGAACGTAGTCCCAGACCCTGCTGAGATTTTATATAATAAATGATCTGTGCACCATATTTCTCTTCCAGGAGCTAAACAATTCTGAATTATAAAACACATCTGGCCCAAGGGATTCAGTTATGGGGTTGTGAGTCTCTAATAATAATATTAGTTCATATTAGTTTACATATTTTATCGTTTTAAGTCTCATGAGAACCCAGTAAGGTTAGTTTCCATGTTCTTCATGTTCCTTTGGCAAGAAAGATTCAGAGGTGCCTGTAACTTGCCTGAGAGCACACAGC
The DNA here is from genome assembly GCF_000151885.1 of Dipodomys ordii. Lineage (NCBI taxonomy): Eukaryota > Metazoa > Chordata > Mammalia > Rodentia > Heteromyidae > Dipodomys > Dipodomys ordii. Next base: position 6,181,773 of record NW_012267322.1, on the reverse strand, counting down.
TAGTCAATGGCTGACCCAGAGTTTGAACCCATAGGAGTGTGACAGAATCTAAGTTCCCATTTGCTTTGCTGTGCTTCTAATGTATGTGTATGCATGTAAATGTATATGCATACACATGCATACATGTAAATATACACATGTATGTGTATATAAATGTATAAGCATATATATGTATATGTATAATTATATTGTGGTCATGTATGTAAATGTAAGGGTATATGTATACATATAAATATATGAGCATATATGTATGTGGATAAATGTATATGTATGTATGTAGATGCATACATGTAAATGAATATATTTAAATGTATAAGAATATGTTATGTGTGCAAATATATGAGTATATATGCATGTATGTAAATGTATATGTATGTATGTAGATGCATACATGTAAATGAATATATTTAAATGTATAAGAATATGTTATGTGTGCAAATATATGAGTATATATGCATGTATGTAAATGTATATGTATGTATGTGAATATATAGGTATATATGTATATGCATTTATGTAGATGTATAAGCATATATATGTATGCGAATGAATAAGCATATATGTAAATGTGTGTGCATGTAAATGTATACGTGTACTTCTTGTGTGTACAGGAGTGTATGTATATATGTAAGTGTCCATTGTTCCAGCACTCAGCCTGGACTTTTCAGGCTTGAGCCCAGCCTGGCTTTTCTCTGTATGCTCTCTTGAGAAACCTGCATCTTTTTTGTGTGAATCTGGGTTTGAACTCAGGACCTTGTGCTTGCTAGATAGGTGCTCTACCACTTGAAACACATCTCCAGCCCTGTTTTTACTTTAGTTATTTTTCAGGAAGATCTTGCACTAATTTCTCAGGCTAGCTTCAGATTGTGATCTTCCTGTTTCTACCTCCTGAATAGCTAGGATTAAAGGCCCACGTCACCACACCCAGCTTGTTGGCTGAGTACCTTGTTCACTTTTGCTCTTGGCTGGCTTTAAATCATAATCCTCCTGATCTCTGCCACCCAAGTGGCTAGAATGATTTTGCTTCTTCTTACTGAATTATTGGCTCAAAGAATAGAGCCATTCAGTCCACTAGTCCCACTCCTCCTCTGACCAGCTGAGTTAGAGCCACTTTGATTCCCTGGAGGCAACTGAGTGCTCCTCAACCCCTCTCCTCCACACCCTTAGAGGATACAGCCTGCCTCTTGCAGCTCAGCACCATAACTGGCGGCCAAGGGAGCCTTAGATCTGTGGCTCCTCCTGGCCACCAGACCCTCAGCACCTCTGAGTCCCCAGCACCTCACCCATGTCTCCAACAACTCCCATCTTGCCTGCTCTCTAAGACCAGAGACCAGTCAACCTCTTTCTTGCACACTATTCCAGGACCTGTGCCCAGCTGTGGTTAGTGGCAATTGGTGGCACAAATGACTGAATGAGGAAATCCAGGTCTAGGCACCTTTGCTGGAGGAGACATAACTTGGTTTTTGAAATAACTCTAACATGTGACTCTGTACAACCTGTAGTGAATATCTCTACAGAGCTAAAGCTGCGATTTGAGTCCAAGAAAACTGGATCCAGTAGGTGTTCTTAACTCTGTTGATGACAGGTGCTTGTGAAGTGTTTCATCTTTGTCAGTCACTGTGATGAACTCCTGCCCGGTCTCTACTGATCCTCACAGCAAGCTAGTCAAGAAATCACTGTTTCTGGATCCTCTCGCTTTAGGAAAAATGGAAGGGACTGAGGACGTAGTTAGCCTCATGTCTATTCTACCAGGCATCGGTTATCACCACAAAGGAAGAAAAAAAATCACTTCAAAACCCAGTGGGCTTAAGAAAACAATCACTTGTTCTCGCTCACACACCTGTTGGCTAGATGGCTTCTGAACCTCACCTCCAGTGGGTGTGGCTCTAAGCTGCACGCTAGATTCAGGCATGAGTGTTCTATTCTTGAGGATGGCATAGATCAAGAAGGAAAACATTATCACCCAAACATAGTATGAGCCTCTGATCATATTAACCACACCCACTAACATCCATTGGCCTGTGGCAGTCACATGGCCATGCCTGCCATCCGTGGGCCTAGCCTTCACCAGCGTCCCAGGAAGCCATGGCAAATAGTATGGCTGAGCTTACTGTTAATGGAGGAGGTGAAGGGGCCTTGGGATACAGAATGAGTATCTTCCCAAAAGTCTTCTGCTGTATCATAATCATTAAAAGATAGAGCCAGGAATCCTCAAGGCTTTCAAACACTAAAGCCTATTCTGTCAAGCACTCTCTGAAGAGAAACAAGTACCAGGGCCCATCTTTGTCATCTCGAAAACAATAGTTGTGGGAGTTTTGCCGTTGACCTTAATTAGCTATATAAATCTGCTCTTATGGCAGTGGGAGACAATGAAATAGCCCAAGGCCTGCCCTGCCCTGGTCACATGGTCCCCTCCACCTACAAACAGGTTCCTTGCTTCTGAGCCTTTGGTTTATCACTAGAAAACTGGCTTTCCAGTCTGGCCCTTACCTACCTCACCACGCAACTTGGAGTGCATCATCCAAGCCCCAAGCAAGTGCATTTGAATCCTTTGCTTGGCTGGCGTGTTCTCTTGTGTTTACAAGGGATTGTTAAAACTTTCCAAGTTTTGGTGCTGTGTTTTCACTGGGGCAGTGGAAGGACTAGAAAAGCCTCCCAATGGGTTAATTTATTTGTATTTTGTTCTAGTTCCTGACATTTGGAAAAGGCTTGAGAACCTTATTAGTGTTTGCTAGTTTGATCTGCTTTGTAAGAAGGTAGATTGAACTGCAGAATCCTGGGAAATAGGCTTGCTGTTTTTCCTTCCAGAAGTACAAGGTCTGAAACTGCTGCACCAAGTTTCAGGAAAGTTGTTTCTCACTGGTCATGGTTGTATCTCACAGACATTATGAGTAGATCCCAGCACTACTACCCTCTGTGCCCAGAAATGGCCTCAAGCCATGGCAGAGACTCGTGGAGAGGACTTCTCTGAAGTGGACAGAGAATCAATAAAAGAGCAAAACAGATCCAGGAAAGCGGGACATGAACGGCCAGGAGGAGGGAGTTTGCTCACCAAGCTGGAGGATGCCAGGAGGGTGTGGTAAAGGAGGAGGGAAGAGACGTGGGCGAAGAGTTTAAAAGGAAAGTCACAGAACAGATTGTGCAGTGTCTCGAAAGAGGATTTCACAACTTGGACTTCTTTCTAGATGCCAAGTAGAAACTACTCTATGGATTTTGTCCAAGAGAGAGATTTGATCTGACATATATTGGAAAGATCACACCAGAAGTGATGTAGAAAGGGCAAGGAGAAAGGTTGAGTAGAAATTGGAGACCCAAGAAAGCTATTGCAATATCCCAGGTATTCCATTAAGGTGACTTCATTTAGGGTGTCAGATGTGGAAACCATTAGATGGTCTTATATCTTAAGGTACTTATTTAATATAGGTAAGGTATTTGTTGAGAGATTGCCTATGATAGAAAGAGAGAAGTTAACAATGATAATAAAGTTTGTAGCTTGGAAAATAGGTGAACAGAGGTGTGTGATGTTTTCTGGGGATAAGGTCAGTAGGAAAAGAGCAAAGAAGGGTTAAAAGGTGAGTGCTCAGTTTGGAATGGACTAAGTTTTAAGTAGCCATTTGTAGACATAGAGACTAGGCAGAGAGATGCTAGGTACTGTAATATTAATTTCCATGTTTATGTGGCCTAAATTAAGTTCCTCTCTCACATGGAAGGGGGCTCTCACATGATGCTGGGGGCTTCCATACGGTGACTCAAGGACCTAGGCTCTTTCCATCTTGTGGCGCTCCCTTCTCCTAGGGCTACAGTGCACTGACAAATGAGGAAAGTGGACAAGACACACTGGGGAAGAATTCCAGACATGGCCCAACCTCTATGCAAGGGGGCTGGTGTGTCAGAAAGGGAGCTAGAAACATCCTAGACACACGGACACTACAGAAGCAGTTGTGTGAGGTTTGGATGGTAAGACATCCTTGCCACAATTCCACAGTGAAAACATTGAAGGCCAGGGGAAATGCAATAATGACAGTCAGACAAGATTGGGCTGGAGATGGAAAGTGAGGAGTCATTAGCATGATTAAATTACCAGCAGCGCATTTCTCAGAAAGTACTCCTATTGTTAGGTATACACCTGGCTATGTGCATATGCATAGATGTTGATAAAAAATATTTGCATCTATATTTATCTGGATATAAAGTTAACCTTTTAAGACTAACAAAATGTGATCATGCCATACATATTGTCTCATAAGTGGCTTTTTATTTACATTGACTATTTCTTGGATATCTTTACATAGTAAGGTGAATAGCTTGCTTCTCTCTCTCTCTCTCTCTCTCTCTCTCATCTATCAGACTTTACCAGCTACATACTGTCCTTTTATATGGCTTTACCAAAGAATAGACTCATATTGTCAATTAGATTGCAAGCTATTTTCATTGTCTTTAATTGTTCAGATATTATAATGACATCTTCATGCATTATATTCAAGCACTAATATAATACAAGCCTATCTACAAGATAAAAATCCTGGGAAGTAAATTGAAGTCAAAGGCTTATACATCTGTCTTTTTGTTCCAATAATTGTTGATCCATCACCCTCTGAAAATGTTGTGGCTATATATGCCCCACAGCAGTAGATGAGAGTGTTTATTAGCTTTATAACCAATTGAAATGTAAGAAGAATCTGAATATGCTGATGCAGTAACATATTTAAGAAGGAATAGGACAGTCATGTATTGTGTATATGACTTTGATTTTAATTCCTTTAAAATATTACTTATACTTCAGTCTTCAGTGTGTTGTATCTCTCTGCTAGAAGTCTCATTTGATTTACAGAAGCATTTTTGCATGTTCATCTTAAATACCTAAACTGTGTTAAAGCAGTACTGCATGACTCATGTAAAATCATGCCAATGTAATCCAAGGAGAACACTTTTAGGGAGGAACACAAAGACGCAATTCCTATATGCCTCTGATTATATAAAATCTCATTTATTGAAATGAACTTCAAAATGGAAGCAAGAGATTTCTTTGTTGTTGTTGTTTTCTTTGTGTCTTGTTTGTTCATTTATCTGTCTTTGGGAGGGTAAGGGGCACAGAAATGGAGGGACAAAAGGTGAATAAATGCAGCAGTGGTACTCACTGGAAACTATGTTGGAAATGAATTAGACAACTTTGTATGAAGTTGGGAGGGAAAATCTAGGAGAGAGTGAGAGAAGGGATGATATTGTCCAAAAAGAAATGTATTCATCACCGGACTTATATAACTGTAACCCCTCTGTGTATCATGTTTATACTAATCATGATAATAAATCCTCTCAATGTAGTAGCTCACTTTGTCATTCAATGTGATTAATACACAGCTAGGTATGTTAAATTTATAGCACACCATACTAAAATGTTTCTCATTAAAAAAATGTTGATCCTATTTTTCCCAGGTTCTGTTACAATGTGAAATTTAAATTGTGGTTCTTAGTACAAGCTAGATCTTGATTAGAGTCATTCGAAGACTGTGGTTTTCATGTCACAGATAGGCGTCATAATTATCTAATGCAACTTCTCCAAAAATCAGATTAGCAATTAGCTGGCCCCCTGATTGGTCTGACTTCCTGGACGCTGCTCTTCAGCACTGAACATTTGCTTTGTGCTTGAAGGATTTGTTTGTGAGTTTCCTATGTGTGACGAGAGCTTTTCCATAATTAGCTCCTGGGGGATGTTCTGTTCCAACAGTTAAAGAATAATTACAGCCTTATGAAAAGTGAAATGTCCTAAGCTTCCTTTTGTTGTGGTTTAATTGTAGGCAACAAGTCTGGGAAGTGTCTCATTTCAAATTGTGATAGTGAAGATGTAGCTTTCATTAAAAAAATGTGAATTTGGTAAAATGGCAAATTGGTATCATTTTTTAAACAAACAAGCAAATCACCCTATTAAAACAAGCCTTGTGATATTTCATTAGTTCATAATTTTTTTTACAAATTAAATTGTGACACCGAGAAGCTACAAGGTTATAAAAGGAGGCAACAGAACTTGGTAAAAAAATAGTTTACCTCAAAAGACATCAATTGGGAAATGACACAGGAGTAGACTGCTAATTAGTACCGAAAAAAGAAAGAGTAAGTGTGAAAGAGGAGGAGGGAAAAGATGAGGAAGAAAAAGAAGAAAGAGAGGAAGGAAGGAAAGATGAAAGGAAGGAAGGCGAGAGGGAGGAAGGGAAGGAAAGGAGGAGGGGAAGGAAGGAGAAGGTGGAGAAGAAGGAGAAGGAGGAAGAGAAAAACCAGGAGGAGGAGAAGCAGAGGAAGAAGTGGAAGAGGAAGACGAAGGGGAAGGAAAGGAGAAGGAGTATGAGGGGGAGAGGAAGAGAAAAAAGAAATCGCAAGCTAGTTCTCACAGATCATAGAGATGTGGGCAGAAATGAGACTAAAACACATTAAAAAAGAGTATATTTCCTTCGGTGTGCTTTATTTTTGAAAAATTGACATTTTTAGAGGGTGGGATTGAATCAAACTGTACTAAGGCACCTTTTTACCCCCAAGGAAACACGAGTAATGAGAATGCTACTTTGTGTCATAAAGTTGCATCTAGTCAACACTTCCTGGGTAATGTAGCACACAAAATCTCCCCAAACACTGTCTTTAAATGGTCAGCATTCATGTGTTACCCATTGGCTAGAGGTTGGCTACAACATCACATATGATTTGAGCTCACACTTCCTCCTGAGGCCAGTGGCCATGTTAGTCAAAACATGGAGGAGATTAGCTTCTTGGGAGTCTTCTGTACACCAAAGCAGTCTCAAGGCACAGCCCACAATCGATGGGGTGGGGGGCTTACTGTTGTCCCAATGGAAGATCAGAAGAAAGAATGTGCTAAGCCATTATGAGATCATCACAGGAACAAGTGCGGACCATCATGGCTGAGACGATTTTCCCTACCAACAGAAATTTAGAAAAGATCTTTAAATATTGAAATCTCCCATGTCCCTGCCCTCACCCCTGGGCCTTTGGTTGCATATAGCCACTCTTAAAACTGGAAATGTTGAAGAAAATGGGATGGTCTATTTTACTTGGGCGCTGGATATGTCAATTGGCAAGGGAGATTTGGACTGTTGGGATTAAGTAGCCAACAGAGGTAAAGGAGAATCTCTGATCTGTCCATCTCAACATCTTTTCAGGACAAGGGTTGCTAAACAAAAGCGGGCTTGCTCTGAAGTCTACTTTCACATTGCTTCCAGACAAACTCTGCTTTGTCTCCAAGCATTCCAGGTTACTTATCACAACACCCTGAGGTACCCACATGGCACGAAGCATGTGGGTAGAAGTCTTGGAGATGACTGAACTTGGGGGTAACTTATAAGAAAGAATCAAGTGGTACAATGACTTTGACCAAGGACATCACTTGGAATGGCTGACTTGCTTCCTACCATTTTGAAGAAAATCATGAGGAAATTCCTAGAAACTATGTCCTACATCGAACAATCAGAGATGAAAGGGATGGTCGCTGGACAGCCCTTCACTTCGTGGAGGATAGCAACAATTTTGAGATTGCCATGGCTGCCTGGGGGGGAATTCACAATTCTGTGCATGCATAGTGCCAGGTTGATGAATAGCTTCTTGTGGCAAATATCTACCTGAGAACATTCCCTATTCTGGAATAGGCTCAGTCCATGCATGAGGCAGGCCTTGAATGCTGGGAAAGTTCACATCCAGGAGAGCAAGCCCTTACATATGCAGTGACAGGCAGGAATTGATGCTTACATACCCTGAGCTCCCTCTTTTATTGCTTAAAAAGCTCTGACTCATTCTACACCATCCAATAGACCAGAGCTAGAGAGGCCTGCAGTAGTAACTGCTGCTGGGTGGTATACCTTGCCTGTGGCCTTTCCACTGTCGAATTCACTTCCCCCTCTCCTGCAGGGAATCACTTCCAAAAGAAACTACTTGGTCCAGGTGCCAGTGGCTCACACCTGTAATCCTAGCTAGTCAGGAGCCTGAGATGTGAGGATCACAGTCCAAAGCCAGCCCAGGCAGGAAAGTCCCTGAGACTCTTACCTCCAATTAACCAGAAAACTGGAAGTGGTGCTGTGGATCAAGTGGTAAAGCACTAACCTTGAGCTGAAGGGCTCAGAGACAGCGCCCAGGCCCAGAGTTCCAACCCCAGGACTGATCCCCCCCACCAAAAAAACCCAAAACAAACCAAAACTACTTAATCTCAGACTTCCAGGTCAGGAACAGCTGGTGTGGGGAGGGGCAGCAATCTCATATACCATACACCTATAAAGCTTTCACTAATTGGTATAGAAATAAAGTAGAAGAAAGAAGGAAAGAAAGAAAGAAAGAAAGAAAGAAAGAAAGAAAGAAAGAAAGAAAGAAAGAAAGAAAGAA
>NW_012267322.1:6098724-6173175 GCF_000151885.1 Dipodomys ordii | reverse complement strand
GGCTTGTCAGGAAATGGAAATAGAAATGGAAATGGACTAGGGAAGTTTCCTCTAATCTTCTCAAGTTCTCAGGTTTCCAGGGGCAAGTCTAAATGTGCTTGCCTGACTTTCACACACAAGAGAAGTGTTCCTTCTTAAAGAAAAAAAAAATATGTCTTGATCTCTAGCATTCTTACCAGATTTTATAATCCACATGAACAAGGTAAATCTTTTAATCCAAGGCATTGCCATTCCTGCTTTGAAAACTGTTACAAAAAAAAAAAAATCTAAGCCATCTACACTTGTATTCTGGATGAGACAATCAGCAGGAAACAATTTGCTTATTTCTCTTCTTTCTTTCTCTCTTTCTTTCTCTCATTCTTTCTTCTTTCTTTCTGTTTTCTTGGTCATGAGGCTTGAACTCTGGGCCTAGGTGCTGGCACTGAGCTCTTCAGCTCAAGGCTAGTGTTCTACCACTTGTGCCACAGCGCCACTTCTGGCTTTTTCTGTTTATATGGTGCTGAGAAATCAAACCCAGGGCCTCATGCATGTGTGGCAAGCACTCTGCTACTGAGCCACCTTCCCAGCCCATTGCCTCTTTCCTGAAGTCTCTTTTTTGTGTGTGAGGGGGATCAGTACTGAGGCTAATTCAAGACTTGAGTGCCGTCTCTTAGCTCTTTTTTTTTTTTTTACTCAAGATTTGCACTATACCACTTGAGTCATACCTCCATTTCTAGCTTTTTGGTCAAAATGAGAGATAAGCATTACAGATTTTTATGCCTGGAGTGGTTTCAAACCTCCATCCTCAATATCTCAGCCTCCTGAGTAGCTAGGATTATAGGCATGAGCTGATTGTGCCTGGCTCTGTGCAGTGGTAAGCTTGACACAGAGACCTTCTGCTCCGCAGAGAGTGTCAGCCAGGCAGATTGTACCACAGATGACCTCTGAAGCTGACAAAGGAGCCCATCCAAATGCATCTGCTTGAAGTCTTGGTGAGCCTAGAGCTTCTCTACACCCACAGGTGGCTCCAATGGCCAGGAGTCTCACCCCACCAGCAGTGTTCTCCTTTGTGAGAACTTATCACGCTCAGTACAAAGGAGAGATGGAATGGATGGATGGAGGTGGATAGATGCCACATGGAAGGTCACCCATCCACAGATTTAACCTTTTAATCCAAACAAAAGAGTCTTGCTCTTGGGCAGAATTGGTTTACTCTTTGTATTATTTATGCAATCTGTTCCTAGTTTCTTTTGAGGGAACCTTTTTTGAGGTGTCTGGGTGAAAAAATTTAATGGAAATATTTATTGTATTAAGGCTATATAAATATTTCAGCCCAATGCAATACATGAGGTATCTGTATACTTTTCCTAAAGTTGAGAGATCCCATTCGCTTTTCAAATAGATTCGCAGTGTCCCATTTACTTACAATGATTGACTTAGTCTAGTTTGGAGCCCTAGTCTTAACTCATTTACTTCACTGTGAATATAGTCTGGTTATTTTTGAAGTTATTGAATGAAGCTGGTTCTAAGACCACAATCAGGTTTGTGGTTCAAGGCCAGCCCTGGATAAAAGTTCCTAAGACCTCAATTCAATAGCTGAGTGCGGTAGTATACATCTGTCATCTCAACTACATAGAAATGGTAAGGGAGAGGATCACAATCTAGGTCAGCCTGAATAAAAAAGCAATGAAAGTAAAAAGGGCATGGGGTGGGGTTGGGGGGAGGGTAATGGCTCAAGTGGTAGAATGCCTGCCTTACAAGCACCTTGAGTTCAAACTCCAGAACCACACACACACTCACTCACACACACACACACACACACACACACACACACACACACACACAGAGACAGAGAGACAGACAGAAACAGAGAGACAGAGAGAGATTGTTTTGTCTGGAAGATGAATAAGTTCTTCCTTGCACTTATTAATTATCCTAATAATTCCCACCTTCCCTCTGATCTAATGTGGGTGGGGGGGGGAGGGAATACTGTTTAGTCCAATCAACTGCACACTGAAGAAGTTAAGTTTTATGTGGTTCCACTGTCTCAGTCTCCTTTGTTTTAAATCTCAATTACAATCTAGTTCTTTGTAAACAGTGGATAATCTTGTAGGAATGTTCTTTGCTTTGCTGAGGGATGACTGGCCTTTTTGGCCGGCCAGTCCCTCCTCAGCTCTACCACCCAAAAGTCTTAAAATACTTCCAGTCCTTCAGAACCTGGATAAATGAACGTTCCTTTGTAATGCTAAAACCTAAGCTTTGTTTTTTCAGGCTTTTCGGAGGGACTCTTTTACCTTAATCCTCTTAGTCTGTGTGCCTTGAAGTGATAGCGCTCCCCACGTGTCAGGTTTCAGGGAGCAGAGTCTCTTTGGAAGGGCTTTTCGGACCCTTCCTGGGATTCTTACCCATCACCCTGGTGGGGAAAACTTAAAAAGATTCCTGGCTTCCAAGATTGCTCTGGGCTTGGAAATCTATCCACAATGCATTTAACAAAAGAAGAGGAGAGGCAAGGAGGAGGCGGAGAGAGGATTTAAATGACAATTCTTTGTTTCTACTCTTTTACTTTCTAAGTATTTTTTTCAATTGTGGAGGCCCTCTTCCCTTGCCCTTCTTTCTTTGAAAGCCTTACAATCCTGCTTATTTTGATAAAGTCCTATATTCCCATGATCAGGCCCAATACCTTTGATAACAAGCTATAGCATGTCTGAGCTGGTGTGAGAGCAGTTTGGAAGACCCATCTATATTCTGGTTACTGGCCCACAAGCCAGACCTCAACAAGGTACCTGGGCAAAGATTCCTCCCTTCCCAGAAACATTTAAGCACCTGGCAGTGTCCACAAGGTAGTAAGAGGTGCAGATACAGAGTAAGGAAATTCGGAGAGCACCACTGTCAAGATTCATGGTGTTTATTGTTAATGGCTCCTCCCTGGCTACTGTTTGGGACTTAGTGAAACTCATTTAATAACCAGTGATTCTTCCTAAGAACTAAGCCAATTTCTCCGGAAAAATAGGTCATGGGTGTACACCTGCATCTCAGTCTTGTTAAAAATGTAAACTCTCATGACTCTTCGGCAGACCCTTCACTTCTAACAAAATTCACCCCCTGATTTTAGAGCAACTGGAGATCAAGGATCTCACTAGTTAAGATGGTTTGTACCATTCTAGATCTGCTTTCTACCCCCAAATCCTTTTAGTGCCACAGAGACTACCAGCATGAGATCTTCTGTTGATTTTTACCTATTTCAAGGGACACTGCTCTCCCCTACTTCTGATAATTGGTCCCAGATCTTCCTCTGAGAAACCAGTCTGCTCTTGATTTTGAGAACAGACCAGAACCACATCCTCATACCTCTAGGGGTGGACAGGACCAGCCAATCAGCATATTCTATTCCCTGCCTCTCCAGTGACTGGTTCAATAGTGGACATGTGACCAGCTAATTCTGTGAGAGACAACCTAGCAAAGTTGAGGGAGAGAAACTTTTTTGGCCAGGACTTCTGATCAGGAATGGTGTAAGCTTAGCACTAATGCAAGGAGGCAGGGTCCCCAACACAGGCAATCCTGAGCAGGGAAAGGAGCTGGAATGAAGTCTTCTTGGCAGGAATGAAGTCCCTGAGTTCAGATATATCTGAAGAGAGACCTGACTCGAGAGTATCACCAAAGCATTGCATCACCTTCCTGCTTCCACCAGTTTAACTTGAATTTATAACACTGTTCCTCAGATGTCACAGCTTAAGTGTGACCTGAGCTAGACCAGACCACCTAAACCATTAGCACACTAGAGTTCACCAGCTATAATGGGGCTTACTTGCAGTCACGGAAAAGTAGCAAGCTGCAAGCTACAGTCATGAACATAGCAACAAAGTCCAACACATACTCAATAACAAAGACTGTGAAGTTGAAGAGACAAGACTGCAAGTCTTGACTCTGTCAGTTGTTAATCTGGGTATGTTGCTAAGAGATTATATCTATAATATGATAATGATAGTAGCAGTGAATTGGTAACTACAAAAATTAATGAGATAACAAATGTAAAGTACTTATGATAGTTGCCATAGTAATTACCCAGTTAACATTGGTTCATCTTAGGTATCTTGTGATACTTCTTTGACATTTATGTCTCACTCAACCCTAGGTTGATGTGCTTCACAAGTATCTTCCCAGCTCCCACATTTCATCCTACACTATCTTCCTTCACCCTCCCTTTGTCCTAAACTTTGTTTTCTTTTTCTGGTCTTGGGGCTTGAACTCAAGGCTTGGACACTGTCTCTGAGCTCTTTTTGATCAAGGCTAACTCTCTACTACTTTGAACCACAGCTCCACTTTCTGTTTCTGGGAGTTAATTAGAGATAAAAGTCTCACAGGGACTATTCTGCCCAGGTTGGCTTCCAACTGCAATCCTCAGATCTCAGCCTCCTGAGTAGCTAGGAGTAGCAGTAGATCCTCTGTGGATCAGCTCTAACTAGACTTAAGTCTCTGGACCTCAATTTACCTATTTGAAAAGAATTGGGTATGGGAGAGGAAGAACATGAGATTCCCCCACATTTCTTCTGTGACTCTACAGCTCTTGGTGAGCAACTTACTAAAAGTTCTAGGAAAACATCTCAATTTTGTACTGCTTCATCTTTTTTTTTTAACTAAAATGCTTTAAAGTATGTTTTCTTCCCCTCCATAAGGAACTGTAGTGTGATTCCATATGTATAAATTTGACTAAGAATATAATATATTACTGTACACTTTGTAGTTTTACCACAAATGCTATCAACGGGTATAAGAATGTTCTTTTGAAGTTTCCAACCTAGAAGATAAATTGCATTTTTTAAATACCTGAAGATCCCACCCCCACCCCATTTCTACTCATTTCTTTGATGCATATAATGCTGCAATCTTCTTCCAGTTTCTCATTTTTTTGGCAAATGACTGATTCACAGATTCCAAGTCATATTCAGAATGTATTCAGTTAAAACAAATCAAGTCCGACAGTTGTCACAGAAGCATTTAATCAAAATTACTTCAACATTTTTTAACAATGCCTGATGTACTAAGGGATGTCTTTGAAGTACAGAGCTCCCAAAATATTTAGTGTTAACAGTTTTAGACAGGTGTGTTGCCAAAGACATGTAAGGATGTGCTGAGTGAAGATTATTATTTGCAGTGAAGTGAGCCTCTGGAAAAATATTTATGTCTTAATTGGATGGAATTCCACCTGTCATTTTATCAAACGCTTTGCGTCTGGTCCCTTTTGCTTAGAGTCCAAGACAAAATAAAAAAAAAGGTTTTAGTTGGGAGAATTAATGTGACACATGTTTGGGCTTTGTGGAAACATTGCATTTGCTTGGCAATGATTCTGAGAGAATGTTCTAGAAACCTGAAATAAAGTTTGCAATTAGAATATAGAAACTTGGATCTAAAGGGAAAATGTAAGAAAGAATGGCAGAAAAGTAAAAGCTGCAAAGCCCCCTTTTAGCAAAGTTACCATGAGGATTGGGGCAGGGGCCACCTTTGTACTGCTTTTTTTACATGGGTGTGAGACTCAGGTTCTTTTGGCTTGGGTCACATTTTAACCATACATTTTTGTTCTTTGGTATCTGGTGCTGTCGAATGCATTATTGATTCATTCTCTTGGATTTTCACAGCCTTACTCCTGGCTCTTTTTTTTTTTTAATTGGTGGTACTTGAACTCTTCTTTTGTTCATTATAGGATTTTTTTTAAATCAGTTTCTAGACACTGTCCCTGAGCTTTTCTGCTCAAGGCTAGTGTTCTACCACTTTGAGCCACAGCTCCACTTCTGGTTTTCTGGTGGTTAATGGTTAAAGTCTCACAGACTTTCCTGCCCAGGCTGGCTTTGAACTGTGATCCTCAGATCTCAGCCTCCTGAGTAGCTAGGACTATAAGCATGAGCCACCAGTGCTTGGCTCTGGCCTTTGTTTAGACCAGGGTAATAGCCCTGTATTGGCTTCGTCTGGTAGCTCTATCAGGCCCAGGTATCCACTTCTGGAACCCTGCATGGTTGTCCCTGTGAAGAAGCTACTCTGGTTCTGTGACCAAATATTTTCAAATAAGAAATATTTCTTTGGTAGGACGAAGTTCTGACCCATTCTGGCACTCATATTCATAATGTGCATGCTACACTATATCCTGAGACTAACTTGTTTAATTCCTATGATTCTAACTCACCCTGTCGTGAGGAAGGGAGGAAGGAAGGCGTGAGTGGGGTAACCCTGGCCTGGTTCTGGTTGTGGTTTTCCATAAAAAACTAGAAGTGGTGTGCGTCAAAGTCCAGAAGCAGTAAGCACAGAGTGGCCATCCTGTGCTTCACCTACACCAGCAATGTGGGAATGTGTTAAAAGTGAGAAAAGTCCACACTGTAGACCTGACCTCTCTGCCTTTCTTCCTAGCTATAGAAAGACAGTGTCCCTCAGCTTTCTTGTCTGCAAGTAAAAATACTATACTCATAGGGTCCTTCTAAACAAGGCTTAAAAGATACAAGGCATAGAGTGTGATTAGAATATCATTAAGCAGTTAAGAAGCCTTGTTTGGCCTTGAACTCTTAATCTTCCTGCCTCACACCACTAACTGCTGAGAATATGTATATACTACCATGCTCAGCTTGAAGTCTAAAACCTTGCAAGTGCCAAATGGCACCCTCAGTGGGAAGTTCCACACTTGACCTCTTGTGATAGATCACAGTCAAAACACAGGTATGCTAAAAAAAAAAGTATTGTATAAAATTGCCTTCAGCATCTGTGAATAAAACATACATGAATTATAAATGGATTTCATGTTTAGGCCTGGGTCTCATCTCCAAGATATCTCAAGCATTTTAGATAAAGGATATTCAACCTGTGCTGCTGCTGTTGTCAATCAGGAGAAGCAAAGAGTAAGACAGCTGAGTCCTTAGGCATCCATAAAATATAGAGTTGAATATGGCAAGTAATTTGGGATCAGTGACATTGTCCATTGTTATGGCTGTTAAATGGCATGTTGGACCTTGTCATTTATTCTTGACAATGGCCAGTGATCTTCTGAGGAGACTGAAATTCCCTCTCTCCGCCCCCTCCCGCTTGTCTCCAGTACTTTCCAGGAGCAGATATTTTTCAGTAATTGGTAGCATTTTCCCCTAGTTCTTGCAGTTAGCCAAGCAGCCAAAATGCTAAGTAATAGAAACATAGTAAGGTCAGGCCCAGAGATGTTTTGCTGATAGTGGACTTTCATACTTCATTCAATAGACAAATTGCTTTTCAGAACAAGCTATATAGTATGGTACATTTATCTAAAGAGAATATTTGGGGGAAAGAAATATTCTGAGAAGCATAGTTCTTTTCTTAAAAAGATAGTCTCAAAACTCAAAGTGTTAGGTAATTATTGTTTAAATGTTTGTCAAGAAACTTTCTTGGAATGTTAGTGTTAGAAGAATCTAGAAGGATCTATTCTTCCAATTGTGGCTTAAAAAAAAAAAAAAACAACTCTAATCCAGATGTCAGTTGAAGAATCTTGACTCCTAAGAATCAAAAGAAATTGGTCTGGCTCCAATCCCAGCATGGAGAGAGCCCTAGGACCTTTCTAATCTTTCGGGGACTCCAGAAGTGGAAGAGGGAGTAGCTGATGGGCTGGTTTGGTTTCATTGCTTGTATGCTTTT
Organism: Dipodomys ordii; assembly: GCF_000151885.1. Taxonomy (NCBI): domain Eukaryota; kingdom Metazoa; phylum Chordata; class Mammalia; order Rodentia; family Heteromyidae; genus Dipodomys; species Dipodomys ordii. The sequence continues at coordinate 6,165,558 of NW_012267322.1, read as the reverse complement.
CATTCCATGTGACTCTACTTTTTCCTTAGTTCTCTCTATTCTCTCCATTTTTCTCACTAGACTTCTATGTGTCCCAAATTAGAACTGGAGATTTCCACATTAAAACCCATCTACCTGGGCTGGTGACACGGTTCATATTATAGAGTGCCTGCCTAGTAAGCCGGAATTCTGCCTTCATTCACCAGTATGGACAAAACAAACAAACAAACAAATTAAACTCATTCACGTAGGCTCTTTGTGTCCATGGGAGATACTACTTAGGTCGGAGGAAAAGAGATAGCAGGACTGGTGACAGTCTCTGCTCTTGCTTAGAAGCCAACTTCCTTCCAGTTTCTTGAGTGCTTTTGTAATGAGGAATATCCCCACTAGACCACCTTGAGGTCCCGGGTAACAAGATCACCCAGCTTCTCTCCTCCTGAGAAGGAATGTATTACCAAAAGGTAAGAGATATTTCAATCAGGTAAACAGAGTCCAAAAACATGAAATCATTCATGCAGATAAATGGTGCAGCAATGCCCTCAACAGCCAACTAGGTCACCAGCGCTGTACTGCTGAGCCCCATTCTTAACATGCTGATGTTCCTAAATACATCATGAAATACTCTGACCAAGGCACGAACAACTCAATGCTTATGCACTCACCAAAGCTTGAGTGAATCAGGCTAGGTATTTCTGGATCTATCAGATAGAATTATTCTCTACACTTGGGACCTTATTTGCACCAAAACAGACTTTGGAGGACCTAGTTAGAATTAGAAGACATGCTGGACTTACAGGGAGACAGAACTGGGTGAAGCACCAGGTATATATGCTTTTCTATCTACAGAAAACTTCAGCGTAGGGTAGGCAATTCCACTCCAACATGACCACTGGGCTCCTGCAGGCTCTAGAAGCTGATGGAGTCCTGGATGTGGTTTCCGCCCTTGAGGCAACAGCAGCTTAGAGACAAAAGCCAAATCAGCATGCACGTTGTGATGCACCCAAAGGTATTTACGGTAACAGAGCTACAAGATGTATGAGGGGGGCACCATTCTGTGCAGGGGGTGACTTTTGCTCTCTGGGGACAGGGACATCTTAGCCCTTGTGTCATCAAGCCCTGCCCATGGTCACAGCTTCTATTGTATATGATCATTATGCTTACTTAATAGTGTGATCGTAAATATTTTATATCTCCAAGAAAAATTTCACATATATTTTTGGTGGATTTTCTTATGGTCCCTAGCACCAACAAAGAGGTTCCTATTACCTAGTAGAAAACTCAAGAATTAGACAAAATTTGAGCCCTCTGTGGGGAGAAGGAGATGCATCATATCTTCTTGTTGCTATAGTAGTGGTAGTTGAGTTTGAACTCAGGACCTCATACTTACTAGACAAGCATGCTCTACCACTGAGCTACCATCTGCAGCCCAATTTTGTGCTGGTTATTCTTGAGATGGCTCTCACTTCTTGTCAGAAGTGTGCCTGGATCACAGGCAATCCTCCTATTTTAGGGTTCCCATAGTTGCTAAGAAGGCAGGCCCATGCACCACATCCAGCTTTCCTCACTAGAGAAAAATCTCAAAAACTTTTCTTCTCAGGCCTGTATGGAACCTTGACCCTCTCTATCCCAACCTCGCACATAGTTTAGGATGACAGGCACACACTATTGTACTCAGCTATTGGTTGAGAAGGGGGGTCTCTAAAACTTGACTGGCCTCAAATCACAACCCTCCATTGCCTGCCTCCCATGTAGCTTAGATTACATTAGATTACACCCACCAGCCAACAACCCCTGGCAGGTGAGATGCATTCTAAATGGGTACTTCTGAGGAAATTGTGTGGAGCTGGCAAGAGTACAACAGTGTCCTGAAAGAAGGTGCATTGTGATAGAGATGAGCTGCGGTTCACTTTAGAAGGAAAATGAATTTATTAGCAACAATGCACGGATTCAAAATTCCACGTTGAGTTTGAGAAGCAGGCCAGAAAAAATAGGCGTAAAGGGCAGGAGACCATGCAATGAGGAACCCAGTCAAGGACATCCAATGCACAACCTGGCTGGGACAGCCCCATTGTATGGCTCTGCTAGGCCATTCCAGGAGGTATTGCTAGACCTCAAAGTGGTTCTCTGCTGTCCTGCATCTTCTATTGGCTCCTGTAAAAAAAAAATAAAAATAGGTCTAAAATGGAGTCATTTGATTGGGTAGTGTGAGTCCCATGCCCACAAATGCACAGCCAGGAAGCAGGAGAGGGAAAAGCTTGTCCTTGTAGTTTTTCTAGTGGGTTAGAGTTGGACACCTTTCTTCTAGGAATGCTTCTACGGTGATATTTCCCCAAACAAGTAGATTCTGAGGATCTATAAAGACTTCCTTGCTTGCTTCCTTGCTTGCTTCCTTTCTTCCTTCCTTCCTTTCTTCCTTCCTTCCTTCCTTCCATCCTTCCTTCCGTCTTTCCTTTTCTCCCTTTCTCCCTCTCTCTCTTCTTTCTTCCATTTATTTATTTTTGTGCCAGTACTGGGCCTTGAACTCAGGGCCTGGCTTTTCCACTCACGGCTGCTACTCTATCACTAGAACCACAACTCTACTTCCATTTTTTGCTGCTTAACTGGAGGTAAGTGTCTCACAGACTTTTCTGCCCAGGCTGGCTTTGAACCACAATCCTCAGATCTCAGACTCCTGAGTAGCTGGGCTTACAGGAATGAGCTACTAGAGCCTATCTGGAAAAAGAGAGAGAGAGAGATTTTAAAACAAAGCAAAGGGTAGCACAGACCAAGCCAGAGTTGGACAAAAAGATCTCATGAGGAATAATGTTCTAGCAGCTTGATTAGAGGCCGGGAGGGAGAACAGTGGAAAATATGTTTGCCATGGTACCTTGGAAGGGACTTAACAGAGATGATGCTGGAATGGAAACCTGGTTTCGTGTACCCAAGGATTGAGTTTGAGTGGAGGAGTCGGGCCTGCCCTGCCCAGCTATCCTTTTGATCCTTCCTATATAAAGAAAACCAGGGCACCAAGATATTGAGCATCAATTGAGAGTATGCGCAAAAAGCCCAGCATTTTCTCTCTGCCCTTCCTTTCCCACATGCGTTATTGCTTTAAAAGTTGAAAGACATTCTAGGATATCAAAGACACCTGGAAAATAGACCCAGGAGTTGAAAGAAAGTGTATTTGCTGTAGGGCCTTTGGGTAAGAATTTATGTGAACTTGAAACTTTTATGGAAACAAAGGCATTTCGATGGCAATTTCGGTGAGGACATTCTTTCGAGAAATCCTCCAAGATGTGATAGGTGTATTATTAGAGAAAGCAGGAAGCTTCTAGACTAGGTCCCTCGAGTGGACCTGAAATGATTTTTTGAATCTTTTTCACACAGAGATTAAAATTCGGGTGGGTCACTTTCTGCAGCCCTGACCTGCAAAGGGGAGGGGTGGGGTGGGCCGGGGGAAGGGATGAGGCTTTTCTGCCAGGGAGCTTCTCATCTTCTCTGGACAAGGCAGCCTTTTGTGTCCTGGCAGGAGCGGGGAACTGCAAGCACAGAGACAAGGTGTGGCTGATGGGACCCGATAAACCCCCCACAAAAAGCTCTCTGTAGTGCTGAAAGGGTCTCCAATGTAGCTCTTTAATTTCCTTGCTTGGAAATCTTTCTCCTCCTTTTATCCTGGGCCTTTATCTTAACTTCTAATCGGAGCAAAGCAGCAGCCTTTCAAATTGAACAAATAGCTTCCTTGCCGGTGACAACATGCGCCTCATTTTCTCCCCCAGCCTTCAGCAAGGTCACGCCTTTTTAATTTATTTTCTGTAAGAAAAATCTCATTGCTGCATAGAACAAGGGCCAGATCTCGCTAGAGGTCATTTCTCAAGCAGGATGGGTTTCCGGGCACTTTAGATCTGAGTCTGGCCTCGGACCTATTGGCTGGGCTCAGGGAACAGATGCTGGGCCTGGCCCACAAGGGGTGCAGTGTGTCTTGTTTTGCCCTCTATTGGGGATGGGCTTTCCTTTGTATTTATTTGTATTTCACACTCTTTTAAGCCACTAATATGTACATACTTAAATATCTTATCAAAAGCTCACCAGTGTGTGTAGTGAACATTTTTTTATATATATAAACCAATGGACAGAAGGTATTTGCTCTTTGTCTTTTTTCATTCATTTACTTTGCCCACCAACTAGAATTTTCCTCATGCTTGTGTGTGTGTGTGTGTGCGCGCGCGTGCGCGTGCATTTGCGCACGCATATGCATGCATGTATTCTAGGACTGGGGTTTAAACTCAGGGTCTGGCCATTCTCCCTTAGCTTTTTTGTTCAAGGCTAGCATTCTACCACTTGGGCTACAGCTCTACTTCGGGCTTTTTTGTATAATTGGAGATGAGTCTCATAGTCTTTCCTGCCTGGACTGGCTTCTATTCATGACCCTCAAATCTCAGCCTTCTGAGTAGCTAGGACTAGAGGTGGGAACCATTGGCTACCAGTACTCATACTTTTCTTTTTTTCATATCATTTCAAAGATGAGGTGAATTATTCTAGTCTGAGAATAATGAGGATTTCCCTATATGTTTTATTTATTGAAACATTTATTAAAATATCCAGCCAATTCTCTTTCCTTAGTCTCATATTATTTAAAAGATGAGGTCAGTGGTTCTAGTCTGAGAATAATGAAGATTTGCCTAGATGTTTCAGTTACTGAAACATTTATTAAACTATTCAGCCAATTCTCTTTCTTTATTCTCCTGATTTTGGTTGAAGTGACAGACAATTTTGTTCTGATCATCAAGAAACTACCACATACATTCCTGTAACAGCAGGAAAGTGTGAGGAAGGGTGGAACTCACTTTTCCTAGTGAGCTACCTGGGACAGTGAACAGAGAGGGAGGAGAGGAGAGAAGATCCAAGCACTCACCCCATACTAGAGCACTTCCTGATGGAAATGCATTAATGGAAAAAATGCTAAAAGAAAAAGAAAAATATTTTGCTTTGAGCAGAACATAAAGAGCACACTTAGAAATAATAGCAAATAAATAAAAGTCACATCTAAATTTATCTTTTTTTGTGTGGGGGGGAGGAACCTAGGACTTGAACTCAGGGCCTAGGGACTATCCCTTTTGCTCTAAACTACCACGTAACCACAGCTCCATTTCCAGCTTTTTTTTTTTTTTTGGCAGTGAATTGGAGATAAGAGTCTCATGGACTTTGCTGCTAGAACTGGCTTTGAATTGCAATCCTCAGATCTCAGCCTCCTGAGTAGCTAGGATTACAGGCATGAGCCACCACAGCACCTGGCTTAAATGTATCTTTCTGGAAAAACTGAAACTTTTACAAATTATGTTCAAATAGATGCACAAGGGGGATTGGGTTCATTTTTCACCTGTCCATTTATGTTTATAGTGCATCTCGATCAGCCACCCTCTCCAGCATTCTCCCCCTTCCCTCCTCTTCCCTGAAAAGAACTAGAATGCTGGTTCTGCCCCTCCACCAGCTCGTTGCCATCCCCCTGCCAGTGCCCAGCCCTGGCTAGGTTCTCATATCCCCATCTGGTCAACCATGAGGAGTGTCAGGTGCCCAGCCTGAGCCTTGAGACAGCACATCTTGAGAACTAGGTTTTTCTGTTTTAGAGAAATGTGTGTGCCTTTTTTTTGTGGAGGAACTGATTAGGTCAATAGAAGACCCAGCTCTGGGCTGAGAGTAGAGAGGCTCACACCCCAATGCTGGGTGCTCTGAGCCCTGTGGTGAACCATGACTCCCAACTCGTTTTTATACCCTTGACTCCAGTTTCTTTCCTCCTCTGATCCTTTGCCTCTCTTGTCTCCAATAGAAGAAACCAAGGACAAGCTCCTACCCACGTTCTTCTGAGCACATAGAGAAGCAGCTTCCATGGGCTAATGAAATGTGGCAAACAAACCTGGGCCACCCGATGCAGCCTAGGAAGCTTCGTCTCCAGCTGCAAACCTGATTACTCTCCTCATATTCTGCATCATTCCTTTTGGCATGGTCAGAAGACAAAGTCAAGCAATCCAGTCAAAGCTGTGTGTGCTGGCTCACTCCTTTAATCCCTGCTCCTCAGGAAGTGGAAATAGGAGAATCATTGCTCTAGGCCAGCCCAGGCAAAAAGTTATAGAGGTATTATCTCAATCAATAATCTGGACTTGTGGAAAGCCATAAGGAAAAAGACTATGGTCCAAGCCTAGCCGAGGGCAAAATCGTGAGACCTGACCTCAAAAATAACTAAAGCCAAAAGGAGTGGGGCTGTGGCTTAAGTGACAGAGAGCTTGTTTAGCAAGTAGGAGAGACCCCAAGTTCAAACCCCAAAACTATCAAAAACAAAAACAGAACAAAAGTGGTTTAGAATGATATAAACGGATGAATGGGAGATTTTGGAGTATGTTAATTCCTGGAATTTTGATTTTATTGAAATCAATACTTACAATGTCTGGAAATAAAGATGGAGAGGGTGTAAGGCAACCCACAGCGTGCTATGAGGAGCACCTTTCCAATAACTGCAGGAATGCCCCCTGCCACGGGATCTATAGTCCTTGTGAAATCAGCATAAATCTGCACGGTACTTAGCAGTGCCCTGTGCATGCATATTGGCAATTTGTCAGCGTGCTAGCAACAGCAATGAATTCACAGGGGCCTGGTATTTGCAGAATACTAATCTGATTACTTCTCTACAATTCGTTACAATTACCTGTGTCTCTCTAATTAACCACAAGAGAGTCTGGCAAGTTCCTCCATAGGCCAGTTCTAGGTTTCCCTGAAATCTTAGCTTTTTGTCCTGGTCTGCCTCCCACTTCAATCACCTTTCTGACAACACTCAATTTCCTCCATGGTTGGCTATCTTTCTCATACTCTCACCCAGTATGGATCCAATGGTACTGACTTTACCCTTAGCCTGTGTTTTGACCTATCCAATCAGATCATCTTATTTCTGGCCACAATGATTGGTTCAGAGATGAGCATGTCACTCAAGCTGGACCAATGAGCATAGGAATTTTATTTAAGCTGCTTGGTGAAGAGAAAAATCTGTCTTTGCTGGACTTCAGAACTATTTATAGAGTGTGTGGAGCTTCCCAGAGCCCGCCTGATAGTGAACCCAACCAAGAAGAAAGAATCAAGAGGCAGAGAAAAACCAAGTCCTTAAGATAGTGTTACAGCCACTAAATCAAGCTATGCTCACAGTTAGATTTGCAAAGTTTTTAATTATGAGAATACATTATTTTTGTTATTATTGTTTAGCAGTTTGATTTACATTTTTTCTTTTCTTTTGGCATCTATATTGGAGTTTGAACTCAGGGTCTCATGTTTGATAGGCAGGCACTCTAATGCTTTAGACACTGACTTATCCCTTTTTTGCTTTTAGTGAAGGATATTAAACTTTTGCCCAGGGTTAGCCTTGGACCATGATCTTCCTACCTGTGGCTTCCCAAGTAGCTGACAGGAGTGCACTGCCAATTCACACATCTCCTATAAGTTCCTGGCCCTTCTGTTCTGCAAGGTACATCTGTTCGCTAAGTTTTCTGCCAATATTGGCTTCCAACCACGATCCTACTAATCTATCCCTCCCAAGTAGCTGGAATTACAGGTATGCACCACACCTCCGGGTTGAGTTTGTTACTCATGTTGCCAAACTCTAGAATGATCTGCCTCCAGAAACCTCTACCTTGAATTCTTACTGGTATCTTTTTAAAGTTATTAATATCTTCAAGTAGTTTTATTATCTTTAAGTAGTTCTACAAAGGAGCTGCATTCAAGAAAGCAATTGATGACTATAATGCATCTTGATCAGCATCACCCCTTTCATTATTCTAGGATTTATTTATTTTTTTGACATCTAGTCTAGTACTCTGCCTGCTTCTAGTACTTTCCAGGAGAAAGAAAAGGTGTTGCTTTCCTTGGTGCCTTGAACTTTTTTGATAGTGACATTACTCCTTGGCTTTCTGCTCTATTGCACATATCTTTGAGTTTACATTTTGTTTGCAGAGATGAAACAGGGTGAAGGGAAAGAGTTATTTTTTTATGTGTGTATCAGGACTTGAACTCAGGGCCTCTTGCATGCTCAGCTTCTTTGCTCACAACTAGCACTTTACCACTTGAGCCATACATCTGGCCCAGAGTTTTTACTGATTAATTAGATTCAGAGTCTTGAAGACTTCTGCCCAGGCTGGCCTCGAACCAAGATCCTCAGATCTCAGCCTTTTGAAAAGCGAGAACACAGACTTTGCAACAGTGAATCATTTAATTGCCTGAGCTCTCAGCACAGAGCAGCTTAACTGGCTCGATGCTGCATCTACCTCTCTTTGTCTGTGTCTTTACAACCTTGCACTTCAGCACACGGCTCTGGGGTTCTTGTTCTCACGGATGCCACTCTGCTGCCTCACAGAGTTCAATAAGACACCATGCCCCAAGCTTTAAGGTTATGACGCTGCTGTCATAACAGATGTAACTCGTGTTAAATAACACACGTGGCCTTTCCATGTCCCCCTGTGTCTTCAGCCTGGAAGGACAGGTGAGGGATCAGCAGGCTTTGAAGGGAGCTATTTTGTCTGCTAAGTGGTTTTCACTGAAACAATCAAAGCTGCACGTGTGGTCAGGATGAGCAGAGAAGCTTCTGGGGCTGCTGTCCAATCTAGCTTGGGTTACAGTGGCATGTAAGTGAAAATACAGATCTGGAAACAGCTGTGGAGTGGGTTCTGAAGGGATGGTGAGCTGTGCCGCTGCCAGAGCCAGGCCACCCTGCGCTCCATGCCAAGGGACACCCATCCCTTCCATGGGTCTGTGTTCTTTAGCTCCTAGCCTCACGTGCTGTTTCCCCAGGTGCCTGGATAGCATCTTAGAGGCAGAGAACCTGGCCTTTCTGTTCTGCATCACCCCTACCCATGTCTTTGGCTGTGCCCACCTGACCGAGATGCCCATACATCTCTTGTTAGGGAGAAGAGTCCCTCAATGGGCAGACACTAGACACCTTACGTGCTTGCAGTGGTGAGAAGCAAATGGACGGCACAGGACTCATTGCTGAGCACTCCAGAGAAAATGCCATCAGTCCTGTGCGGTGACAGCCCTCGTCACAGGTGTAGATCTCAAAACCCAAACCGCTGCCAACATTCACATGTGACAAAGCTATGCTCTCAAATGATACACTGAAATGGTTGCTCTGACCTTGTCGACTGTATCCCACGATCTAGACACCTGTGGTCTTGGTCCTTGAGGTATCTGTATAAGAATGTGGCCAGCATTGCATTTAAAATATAATTAAATTAAGCTTGGCACTGGCTGCTTGCGCCTGTAATTCTAGCTACTCAGGAGGCTGAGATCTGAGGACTGAAGTTAGAAGCCAGCCCAGGCAGGAAAGTCCATGAGACCCTTATCTCCAATAAGCCACTCAGAAAAAGGAAGACGTGGTCCTATGGTAGAATGCTAATTTTGAGCAAAAGAAGCTCAGGGACAAGATCCAAGCCCTGAGTTCAAGCCCCAGGACCAGCAAAAAAGAAAAAAAGGAAGAAAAGAAGGAAAGAAAGAAAGAAAGAAAGAAAGAGAGAGAGAAAGAAAGAAAGAAAGAGAAAGAGAGAAAGGGAGAAAGAAAGAAAGGGAGAAAGAAAGAAAAAGAGGAAAGAAAGAAAGAAAGAGAAAGGAAGGAAGGAAGGAGGGACACACACACACACACACACACAAATTAGTTGCCATTATTTAAAAGAGAGGGGAGGGGAGATAATAGAAATATACTTGCCCAAATATCAGCTATTTCAGAGGCAGAGATGGGAGGATCATAGTTTGTGGCCATATTTGACACAAAAAACAAACAAACAGAAATACAAAACACCAGTGAGACTCTATCTCAACAAAACAAGCGAAGAACAAGGAAGGTATATGTTGTCATTCCAGCTACACAAGATATAGAGGTAGGAGGATGACAGTCCGAGAAGATAAACTAAAAGCAAAAGGGATAGAGTATGGCTCAAATGGTAGAGGACCTGTCCAGCAAGCACAAGGTCCTGAGCTCAATCACTCATATCCCCCTAAAAAATAAAAATCAAAGCCCAGACTCTAGTGGCTCACAGTTGTAATCCTAGCTACTTATGAGACTGTGATGGTTGAAATCACAGTTTGAAATTTGTCCATGTTGAAAATTTTTGTTTCTAAAACCTCGTAACATGTTTGTTATCCTAGCCACCAGGAAACAAAATAGACTCAAGCACAAACCTGGGCAGAAAGCAAGATTCTATCTCCAAAACAATGAAGAAAAGTTAGAGCTGGAGACATGGCTTCAGAAATAAGAAGTGCAGGCTTAGCAAACATAAGTTCACCCCCCAGTTCTTTGGGGGAAAAAGAAAGATTCCTAGATGGATTTTTCTTTTTTAATTTAGGAATCTCAATTTGGGGTAAAACTTCCCAGTGTTCCAAAAGTAGAAGTTAGCTGGGTCCCAGTGGCTCATGCCTGTAATCCTAGCTACTCAGGAAACTGAGATCTGAGAATCACGGTTCAAAGCCAGCCTGAGCAGGAAAGCTCAGGAGACTTTTACCTCCAATAAACCACCAGAAAACCGGAAGTGGATCTGTGGCTCAAGTGGTAGAGCTCTAGCCTTGAGCTGAAGAGCTAAGGAACAGTGCCCAGGCCTAGAGTTCAAGCCCTACCACCATAGACAAAAAAAAGTAGAAGTTAATAGGAGTCAAATAGAACAGAGCTGCAGACTGCTTGCAGTCAGTATGTGCTGCTCCGAAACCTCTGGGCTGCATTCTTGTGGCTCTGGACCTCAGAGTGGCTTCAGGTCCTGAGGGAGGCCTGAGTTCCGCATGGTTGTCCTGGTATCTCTCTCCAGCTGTGGTATGGACAAGGGTTGCACAACTTGACACTGACTCTATTTGGGTGTCCACACAAATGAATGATGGGAATTGATGGATACATACCTCAACTCCCTGTCCTGTGGCAGGGGCTGGTTCTGAGCCACAGTGTGCTGTACATGGTTCTCAGCTCCTGGTTGGGATGGGGGCCCAGTTACCTACCTAGTGATACTCTGTGTCAGCCGGGCTCCTCTCTCTGATTCACCCTAAAACTCCCACATTCCCACCTCACTGCCTTCCTGCCTGTGGAGAAATTTACAACCGAGTCTGCTTCTCAAGAAGCTCAAGCATGAATAAATTTTTGGGTACCCATTACCCAGGAAAATGGGGTCTTCCACAGCATCTAGGTGTGTTGTCCAGGTCTTATAAAAGGAATGTAGTAGTGTCAGTAGCTCATGCCTGTAATCCTAGCTACCCAGGAGGCTGAGATCTTAGAATTGTGGTTGGAAGCCAGACCAAAGAAAGTCTGTGAGACTTTTATCTACAGTCATCCCCAAAAGACTGGAAGAAAAACTAACTCAAGTGGCAGAGTACTAGTTTTGAGCCAAAAAGCTAAGGGGCAGCTCACTGACCCTGAGTTCTAACCTCAGTATCAGCACACACACATACAAGAAAAGGAATTTAGGTTCTAAGGGTTTCTTTGACAACTAAGTCATCCTTCGATGACTTTAAGAATTTAGACCAGTGTCTCATAATTTTGGAGACTAAGAAAGGTGGGGGAGGGAGATCCTATGGGTTCTAGTGCATTCATTTGCATTTAAATTTGAAGTTGAAATTAAGGCTTTTAGAAACTTTTAATTTCTATTTAATTATAAGAATTTCACTCCAGGGTATGTATCTGATTTAAAAGAATAATTAAAATTAAGTATAGCTGCAGTGATTCGCCACAGTGTATGTCTGTCCTACAGGACTTTAAGCAACAGCGAATTATTTGTGGCTGGAGGTGCTCTCTATGTAAATTCTCATGAGAATAGAATCTGGCCATGGAGAAATTTAGATTATGAAAATCGCATTGCAAGTTTGAACATCAGAGCCTAATAAATGCTTTAGTTGTTACCATTACTCCTCTTAATATCCTCAATTAAATGATTAAAAACAGAACAATAGATAAGCAAGATCAATTAACTTTATAAGATGATCAAAGGAATGTGGTTTAGCATTGTGAACACTGTAACGAGATCGTGGTTTTTATCGGACAGGGAAAAAAAATAACAACTCCAAGTGGTTCAAACCATATTCATTTGTGTTCCAAGGGATTTTCATTAGTGATAAATCAGATTGTCTCTTGTAATGGAGAGACTTTGAGGATGTTGCTCCTTAGTTTTCAAAAACAGAATATAATTCAGACACTAAAATAGAGACTATTCTCAGCTGGTTGTGTGTCTACTTTAATAAAGTGATAATAACCATCAAAATGTGTTGATCTTGTAACCTGTTAGAAGGAGTCGACAGGAGAGCTGCTCTCCCTCTGCACCCCTCCCAAGACAATAACATTGATCTTTCTCCCAAGAACTAACACAAGGAAGGGGCCCTAATCTGTTTTTGTGTCTGAGATCCAGGCTGTGGCACATGGGCTTATGTGGGATCTACCATTGGGAACTAGAGAGTGAGGGGGAGACAGGCAGTGTCATTGTTATATTGGGATTAAGAATGATTCCATTATTTATACCCCCTCTGCCTTGCAAAAAGAAATTAAGGTCGCGTCACCACCCCTCAAACGAGCAAAGCTAAGAAATATAGGGGTGGTGGGTAATGATTAATTAATGGTAAGTGGAAACAAAGTCAAGGGAAAGGATTTGAACCTACTTTGGTTCTGAACTTCCTAGCAGTCAAAGCAAAAAGGGTAACATCCTGAGTTATTACCTGGCTCTATTTTCTTTAAAACAAAAATGAGATAATCTTTCATCTCTGTGATGACTTTCTTTTCCCAAGAGAAAGTAAATACCATCTTAGTCAATGTGCAGTTGGCAAAAATGCTGCCTTTGCAACGTTCAGAGGAGTTTGGTGATTTGGAGGAGAGAAGGAGATGGTGGTGAACAGCATGTGTCACTGTGACTAGCAAGTGGATTCCCACAGGCCACGAGCCCTGTCTGGGCCCTGCTTGCATTTTTTCCACATTAAAAGGCAAAAACTCCCATTTGCTTAAGTGCCTCATGGGCTGTTAGCTGTCCTGCTCTAGCCCAATTCTTTGGGGCTTACAGGAAGAGCCCTGGTATGCTCTCTGATAGTCATGGTCACCACATCCTCCCTGCCCCAGGCAGCTGGTGGGGCCCTCCGCTCCAAGGGCAGGAGGGTTTGGCTAGGCTATAGACCAACATGTTGGACAGCAGGCAAGCATTTGGACTCAGTTGTTTAAGATCCCAGGAGGCAGATAGAACAAGGAACTTCCCTGGCCAGTGGCACTCCCTTCTCCAATCTCCTGGTACTTCAGATAGAATGCTTCAAGCACCTGCCATTTTCTACCCTACATTGCATAGTTTCCAGATCAGATCCAAACTGATGAACTTGACTCCAAATACCATTTTTGCTACTTCTTGACCTAAACAGGTGATAACTTTGTTGAATTGCAAAAAAAAATATATTGTTATTACAAAGGTGAAGTACAGAGGGGTTACAGTTACATACATCAGGTAAAGAGTACATTTCAGACAATGTCACCCCTTCCCTTGCTCTCTCCCAGTTTTTCCCTCTTTGAATTGCAGTTTTCTCATCTGAAAAATCACATCTTCTGCAGCCAATGGTGATCCAGCATGAAGATCATCGAGGGCTTGTGCACAGAGCATCATGGAACATAGCCCTGTTTATATACGTATGGTAGACCCTGTTCTGGGCACCTAGAACACAGTGAATATATTCCAGTTCCTGGATGAGTTCCAGGTCTGCGGGATAGAATTAAGACACACTGGGATGGCAACATGGGTGGACAGTGCCCTATGGGAGGTAGACAGTGCCCTATGGGAGAGAGACAGCTGGGTGATGGTCACATGGCAGATGATATGACCCAGTGATAGGGCTGGAATGAGTGGACCCGGCTCCTGGGCTGGTTCCCCAAGGAGCCTGAGGTCCAAGGCCCTAATCTGTCTTTAACTGCCTTGTCTGTTATATACAACAGGGAGGCCCCATCTTGAAGTTCTTCAAGGTTCTCTGCTAGCTGGAGTGGAGGCTGCCCTACCAGGCAGACAAGAGGGGCTTAGAGAGCTCAGGTAGGAAGTTTAAGGCAGAGGTCTTCAATGAGAGCCAATGCGCTTCCATTAGCTAATCTCCAAAACTACAAGAGAAATGGAGTCTGTAATGCGTTCCTGTAAGCAGTTATTACCCTTGCATTACAATCATGTTTACAAGGTGACTGAGATGCCATTCATTGGAAGGAAGGGACCCATCCAACAACCTTGTCGCTGTGATTTAGTTCAGGGACAGCAAGGGCTGAGGTACCCTGGGCTGTGGGAAGGCCAAGGGGAGTGGAGTCCAGGCCACTCTGCCAGCCTGGTGGGCGGGTGCTGGGGCTTAAGCACGGAACTTCATCAGCGATGTAATTCCATTTATGCTATTACATAATTAAATTGAGACTTGCATTGTGCTTTTTAAAAGATTATGTGGCCAGATGTAGCCTGAACAGTTGCCAATTTAGAGAAGAGTAGTCTTTCACAGTTCTTGTTGAATTCTTCCTCCCCCCCCCACAAATTTAAATCAAATCCAGTCAATAGTTAATACATTGACATGATTAGATTTTTTTATATCAAAATATGCTCTCAATGTGCTTTAAAATAAACTAAAAACCTTGCAGAATCCAGAGCCTGTCTGAGCATGCTGAGTCAGCATTTCCACATTCTGCACCAACAAAAATTCCAACTGGCTTTTGATCAAATTGGGTTTTAAAGTGAAAGTTTTATAGACATTATTGAGTAATTTAATTAGTGGATGAATTAAAATTATGGTTAATTCTTTTGTTGTGTGTGTGCCAGTACTGGGGTTTGAACTCAGAGCCTGGATACTGTTCCTTAGTTTTTTTCACTCAAGGCTAGTATTCTACCACTGAGCCACAGCTCCATTTCATGGTTAATAGTTGATGAGAGTCTCACAGGCTTTCTTGCTTTGAACTATGATTTTTTTCAGGCTTTGAACTATGATCCTCAGATCTCAGCCTCCTGAAAAGCTAGGATTACAGGTGTGGAGCAACTAGGTGCCCCGTTCATAGCTAATTCTTAAGCTAAGTCAATTTAGCTGGTGTTGGGGTCTCATGCTGTAATCCTAGCTACTCAGGAGGCTGAGATCTAAGGATTGTGGTTCAAAGCTAGCCCAGGCAGGAAAGTCCATGAAACTGATCTCCATTAACCAGCAAAAAGCCAGAAATGGAGCTGTGGCTCAAGGTGGTATAGCACCAGCCTTGAGCACAAAAGCTCAAGGACAATGCCAGGTCCTGAGTTAGAGCTCAAAGACTGGCACAAAAATATTTTTAAGTCAATTTAAAGAAAATAAAAGCTCTTATATCTAGCTTCTACTACCACGTTGAGTAAAGTACTTAACATGGGAGGATGTTATAGCTCTTGTATTAAAAGGAACTCAATTCAGAGATAGAAATTGAATCAGAAGAGAATTTTATGACTTTTTTCTCCTTTCAAAGGGTTTACTTTGATTTTAAGACATTTCTGTATTTAGTATACTTTTTAAAAACTAAAATCCTTCTTATTTTTAAGTAGTTGTACAAAAGAGGCGCCATATACCAAAGCAGTTTATGAATACAATGCATCTCCATCGGTACTATCCCTTTCAACATTCTCGCCTCCCTTGGGCCCGCCCCTTCCCTCTTCTTAATTTTGTGGTATATACAATGAATTCTGCATTCTTCTCTCTCACTCCACTTCATTTGTTTACCTCTTTCCTCTTGCCCTCCCCTCTTGCACATACTCATTTCCTGGTGTCGATTTTGTTGGGTTTTGACCTTATTTTTCTAAAAGATTATACTAGTTGAACTCTCTGTAGAGTGTATTATACTTCAATAATTTTGTAAGCACCTGCATACTGCCCAACATATTCACTTATACATTTATAGGTGCATTCTATCTACCACAAAGGAAGGAAACCATGCAACCTTTGTTTCTCTAGGTCGGCTTACTTCAGTTAATATAACTTTTTCCCAGTCTTTCCATTTCTTTATGAATGGTACAATATTACTCTTTCTAATAGACGAGTAAAACTCTCTTGGATATAAATACCATGTTTTTTGGATCCATTTGTCCATTGAGGGGCATCTGAGCTGA
Source organism: Dipodomys ordii (assembly GCF_000151885.1). Lineage (NCBI taxonomy): Eukaryota > Metazoa > Chordata > Mammalia > Rodentia > Heteromyidae > Dipodomys > Dipodomys ordii. The sequence goes on along the minus strand of NW_012267322.1, from coordinate 6,149,497 downwards.
TTCTGCATTTTGGCTAAGTTGAATAGTACTGCAATGAACATGGTTGTGCTGATGGCTTTACTCTAACCCTGTTTGTGTTTTATTGGATAAATATCCAGGAGTGAGATTGATTGGTTATAGGGTAGTTCTATGTTTACTTTTTTTTTTTTGGGTCAGTTGTGGAGGCCTGAACTCTGGGCCTGGGCGTTGTCCCTCAGCTCTTCAGCTCAAGGCCAGCACTCTACCACTTGAGCCACAGTGCCACTTTCAACTTTTTCTGCTTATGTGGTGCTGAGGAATTGAACCCAGGGCCTCATGCATGCAAGACAAGCATTCTACCATTGAGCCACCTTCCCAGTCCCCATGTTTAGATTTTTGAGGAACCTCCATGCTGCATTTTAGAGTTGGCTGAAGAAGCTAACATTCCTACCATAGTGCATTACAGTTCCCTTTCGGCCACATTCTCACCAGCATTTGCTGTTTTTTGTTTTCTTGATAATGGCCATTCTAACTGGAGTGAGATACAATCTCAGTGTTGTTTTGAATTGTATTTCCTTTTTAAATAAAATCCAGTCCTTAAAAAATGTAATTGCATTTGGGGGAAAAAGAGGAGAAATATATGCTGGAAATTTTAAGAGATTGTGACCTTTTTTTTTTCTTTTTTAGCAGGAAGAAGATGCTAGCGGTGAAACCTAGGACCTTGTTCCTGTTGAGCACATGCTCTACCACTGAGTTACACTTCCAGATAGCCCTTGTTTTTATTTTTTTTTTAATCAGCAAAAACCTGTTCCTCATAAAAGTATAGACTAGAGTATGCTTATACATATGCAAGAGCTCTTATTAAGATGCATTAGAAAATTCACGTGCCATTAGATAATGAAACTCACTGACCAGAGGTGTTTGCTAGTGTTTCAATTAACACCCTGGTGGTTAAATTGTCATAATCAGACTCAATGGGAGTCAAATCCAGATGTGAATTGTACCTTAGAGTCAGGCTTCTTAGTGGATTGGCTTTGGCACACAAAGGCATTAAATTAAAGTGATAGCTTCATCTGAACTGTTTTTGCCTTCTCATTGCTAACAAAGATGGGAACCTCCTCTAAACTGAGCTCTGAACATCACAGTATGGGAGGTCTTGTTGACTCTCCATTTTTGCTCCAGGCCTGGATCATAGCAGGGATCCAGTAAACAGATACTAAGTGAACCCAGAAAAAGTGGGTTCTGACTCATCTAATCCCTCCCAAAAGGCTACTCCCAGACAGTTCATCTGAACAGGACTCTGGTCCTACATCAATTTTGTTACTGATGAAAGAATTTTAGGGAAAAAGAAAGTAGTACACAATATGTGAATTTCTACATAATGTATTTCCTTATTTGATCTTCAAAACAACCCACTTTTACACTCAGCATCCTGGAGTGGTAGAACATTTGAACCTAGTCACTTGAGTCCTGAAGCTAATCTTTCAGCCAAAACATGACTCCACTAACAGCCCAAGCATCAAGTGTGGCTTGTATTTCTAAAGTAATTTTATCAGAATACAGTCCCCCACCATTTGTGTGAGTGATGTCTATAAAGATTGTTGAATACTCACAGATATCAGCCACAAAACCTGAAGTGTTGATCCTTGAAGAAAATGTTTGCTGACCCTAGCTCTATGTCACTTGCTTATGAGTAAAGAGGGGGTAAGGTGACCCACAGATATGGTCCTAGCCTTCAAAGGCCTTCCATGGAAGCTAACCAGAGTCCAGCCAGAAACCATCTCATCTATGGTGGCTAGTAGGAAGAGCCTTAGCCTCCAGGCCAGGCCAGGTCTCAATAGAACTCTACCAACTTAATATTATAGAGACCTCAGCAATTTCCACTGTGTCTGAGTCCTGATTTGCCTTCTGTAAAGTTGGGCTATTCATACCTCTTATGAAGAGTAGTGTTAAGTAATTAAGGAAAATAATTTATATCAAAGTATTTGTATTTTGATTTTTTGTGCCAGTACTAAGGCTTGAAAGCAGGGGTTAGGTGCTGTCCCTGAGCTTTTCCTCTCGAGGCTGGTGCTCTATCACTTGATCCACATTCTTCCACTTGAATCATAGCTTCACATCTGGTTAATTGAGATAATAGTCTCATGGGCTTTCCTTCCCAGGCTGGCTTCATACTGAGATCCTCAGATCTCAGCCTCCTAAGTGGCTAGAATTATGGGCATGAGGCATCTGCCCATCTTTTGGTCTCAGTCTGTCTATGCCAGCTTCTCCATCATCCAGGGTTAAAGGTCAGGGTCACTGAACTGTGGTATTCTAGTGGAGATGAGAAGGGGGACACTGGAGGAGCTTTCAAACACTTCAGAAACTTTTCTTTTCCAGTCACTCTAGAGGACTTTTGGTCTGCCCTTCTTGCCCTGTCCTAGGGAGAGGTTGCTATAGATGTAACATACTAATCCTGTGCATTAAAGTCCTGTTCCTCATCAGACTCCATGTTGAGGTGATGGATCCTCTCAAACATGGGGCTTAGCGGGATGTTTTCAGGTCATTGGGGGTGTGTCTTTGAAGGGGATTATGGGACTCTGGCCCCTCCTCTTCCTCTCTTCTAGACATGAGGTGTACAGTCTTGTTCCACTTAGAGGTCACGCTGTTAACCAACATGCACCCAAAGCAGTAGGGCTGCTGAAACTACTAAAATGTGAGCCCAAGCAACTCTTTCCTTTTTGTAAGCTGATAACCCAAAGTATTCATTACAATCAGAAAGCTAAGACTAGGGGGTGTTCAGCCAGGCTCAAGCAAACAGCCTCCACCTCTCACCTCCTGATGTGGTGGCTTCCTTTGGATGTGGCCTCCAGATTTCCTGGTACTGACCTGCTTCCACCTGGGACCAGTGCGATTGCCCACCAAGCTGTTTTGAGAGCCTTGAGTCCCATCCATCTCTAGGCTTCCAGGAAGACTACACCATGGACGCTTTCATTCATTCTCTACGGTCTTCTTGGCTTCCACCAAAGTCCTGTCTTGCCCACAGAACAGCAGCTGGCTGGTCTCCTGACAATACATGGCCCACCTTTTCTTTCTCTTGCTCTATGCCCTCCTGTAACTCGCCACAGCTCCTCAAATAAAAGTCCATCTTTTGGTAAGGCATTTTAGGACCAACACCACTTGGCCAATCCTTCTTGTCCTCTGTCCTTGTCCTTGTCTCCTGCTTTAATCATCTTTTTGGTGTTTCCTAGAGGAGCCCACGTGTTTTATTTCAGACTCCTTGTCTTGCTGTTTCATTTTGGGGAACACTGTTCTCCTGGTTATCAGTGATTCACCCCCTCATCTACTTCAGGTCTTTCCACAAGACACCTCTTAGCAAGTTACCCCTTGGCTATGTACCCAGCTGCCCCCTCTGCCTGGCCACGACCACCTCACACAGCCTGTCATCTCCTTTCCTGCCGTAATCCTCTCTTCAACCTGCATCCCATGTCACACATTGTTCTCAATTATCTTGCTTCCACCAGCCTCCTCTAACAAGACTAATGTTCTCTCCCCAGCTTTATTGGCTATTGTATCTCTTGCCTAGCCCACAGTAAATGCTCAGTAAATATTTATGAATGGAATGGGGGGAGATAAAAGCAGGCCTAAGCACTGAATGGAAGGAATATTCCAGGCCTAGATATTTTCAGAAAGGCACTGGGAGGAAGGGGACCCAACTGTCCTAACCAGAGAGATTGATGGATTTCCAACAAAATAGAAAGTAGAGACTTTCTACATGGGTTCTAAAGAGACTCTAGTTCTTAGCTAGGTGCTAGTGGCTCACGTCTGTAATCCTAGCTACTTAAGGAGGCTGAGATCTGAGGATCATGGTTCAAAGTCAGCCTGGGCAGAAAAGCCCCATGAGACTCTTATCTCCAATTAACCAACAGAAAAGGTGGTGCTGTGGCTCAAAGTGGTAGAGCTAGCCTTGAGCAAAACATGCTCAGAGACATTGTGTAGGCCATGAGTTGAATTACCATGATTGACGAGCAAGAGAAAGGGAGAGAGACAGAGAGAGAGACAGAGACCTTAGTTCTCTGTTCTAGTGCCTCTGTGTGTTGTGTGTGTGTGTGTGTGTGTGTGTGTGTGCACGCACGCGCGTGCACATACGAGAGCTTGAACTCAGGGTCTGGGCATTATCCCTAGGCTTTTTCACTCAAGGTTGGTGCTCTACTACTTGAGCCACACCTCCACATTTAACTTTGGCTAGTTAATTGGAGGTAATAGTCTCATGATTTTTCCGTCTGGGCTCGTATGAAACTGAAACTATGATCATCAGATCTGAGCCTCCTGAGTTACTGAGATTACAGGCATAAACCACCAGTGCCTGGCTAGTCATCGAGTTTGTATTGCAGGGTATCTATTGCATTCCTGCAAGCATCAGACTTTGGCAAGGGTTAATGGCGCCAATAGCACCCAGCCAAACAGTGACTTTTTTTGGCCTGGTGTGTCTAGACAAATGAGGAAGGCACCCTGGTGAGTAAGATCTGCTGCTTGTAATGGCCTCACAGAGCCTTGGAGTTAAGATCTGCTTGATATTTCCAGTAAATAAATGTCTTTGTGCAGGCACAGGCAAGCTCCTAGTCACATCGTTCTTTCCAGTAGCTACTGACATGCCAGGGTGGTAACTTCCAAGTTCAATTTCTCAGAAGAAAATCACCGCAAGGACTGACTCATTGGTGAGACAAAGACGACAATGGTGACCAAAGATGCTAGCAATAATAGCTTAGGATTATCATTTGCTCTCTTGCCTAATCTCTCAAGCTTTGCTATACTATATGAACTTCAGGCTTAGCCTGTAACTTTCTTAGAAGGACTTGTTGGAATTGCATTTAACTGATGTATTTATAATATAGAAGGCAGTATCAGTTCAACAAATATATTACATAATACATACAAGTATAATCTCACACCTTCCAAAAATATTTTAAATTTATTTAGAAACTATTTTATGACCTTCTATGAAGTTTTATGACTTTCACTCTACACTTCTTAAACATTTTTGGATATAGTTAATCTCAGGAACTTTTTTTCCATTACATTTTTGATAGGGATTTTCCATTTGCTTTTAATAATTTTTTTCTTTGTCTTTGCTTTTCCGTTCTTTCCTTGGTGTATGTACACACATGGATTTCTCTAGTGCCTTCTCAGTATGTCATGGGTTTCTTGCATTTGAGGCTTGTCAATTCTAGGGAGGTGTGATGCCTTAGATCTCATGTTCCCTCACACTGGGCCTCTGGAGTCCCCAGCAGGAGCCCTTGAGCCTTGACTCTGTTCTAGCTCTCCTAAGGTCTCCTTTTGTGATCCATTTTTCTATGTGTCTGCACTCCTTTCTAAGTAACTTTCTCACGTGCACTTCAGCTCTATTTAATTTCCTACTTTACGAATCCTTTGAATTTTAAATGTCAATGAATATATTTGCCACAAAAACAAAATTATTTCTCAGAACACTTATCATTTGGAAATTTAGAAGCTGCCTCAATGTCTAACAAGTATAAATTAAATAATAGGTAGATTATTGATAGATAATTACCAAAACATGAAGCAAACAGCAAACAAAAACATGCAGTGCATTATTTGTAGTTGGCATGTATAAGGCCCTGGGCTGTATCCCAGCACCAGAATTAAAAAATAATAAAAATATACGAAGTGATGTACCTGCCCTCCTTATACACATTGATCAAAGTAAATAAATAAGAACTATAGTTGTATTAGAGTGACTTCTTTGTAGACAGTCTTTTCTCCTCTCAACCTTTTCTGGATATTTTACTATTTGTATTTTTATTTCTAAAAATGTTTCCTTCAGCTCAATGCTGCGACTCACGCCTGTAATCTTAGCTACCTGGGAGGCTAAGATCCATAGGATCAAGGTCCAAACCAACTCAACAAGAAAAATCCACAAAACTCCATCTTCAAAATAACAAGCAAAACACAGGGATAGAGACATGGCTCAAGTGGTAGAGCACCAGCCAAGCAAGCAAGCAAATCCAGCAATAAAGAGGTCCTAAGAGCAAGCCCCAGTACCAGCATCTGTCATGGATAGGATGCCACTGGAACTTGTTTCTTGCTTTTCTCTTAAGAATTGTTTAGTTTCGCACTGGACATTGACCAAAATGAACTAAGCAACTTAATGGCAGTGATGGGAGGGAGGGAACAAGTGGGAAATAGGGAACAGCTGATGCTATGCAAAACAAAAGAAATGTACATATCACCCAATGTGGAAGAAATAACTATATTGCAAAGCTCATAGAACTCATAAATGTTATAGACCATGATAGACAATTTGCTCCAGGAAAGTTAGAATGTGTTTGTGACTTTAACTGAGCATCACTATCCCACAATACTGTGAAATTTGGGAAATTATGTAACCACTTAATCACAATAAAAAATTTGAAAACAAACAAACAAAAAGAATTGTTTAGCTTCAAATAATTAGGAAGTAAATAATGTTTCACCATTTCATAAATTGTAAGTTTTTGTAAACAAGACAAAACAGGTTGAAGTTCACACTGAAATGCATAAAGCCTTCCTTATTACTATTATTAACTACCAATCATCATCATTATCATAATTTAAAGTTCTGACTTGTAAATAAGACAAGTATATATAGAGGGGGGGGAGAGTATGCTAATAGTGGGGCTTCATCTCAGGGCCTTGCTGTCTAGCTCAGTTTTCTCAATCACAACTGAAACTCTACCACTGTAGCTAAGTGTCTACTTTAAGCTTTTTTGCTGGTTAGAGTTAAGAGTCTCTCAGATTTGTCTGTCCTGGCTTTGACCCTCGGTCCTTAGATCTCAATTTCTTGCATAGCTAGGATGACAGACGTGAGCCACTGGTACACAGATACAAGTTCACATTTTAAGAAAGAACTTAAGTTTCTTGTGCTTGGGAAGTGGGGATGTTGCTCAGATTCTTTGGGGCTGGAACTGGGCAGTCAGAACCACTACACAAGGCAGCTCTGGGAACATCTGCCCCATAAACAAATCCTTGGAGTTGGGAAACTGCATTCTTTCCTTCTTCTTTGGGCTTCACTGGGGATTTCTCTGCAGGTTCCAAGGTGCCCTTCTTGGGTACAACAGCATTCATTCACTTTAATAACCAGTATTGTGGAGACAGGAAAAATGGGTTGAGAGCAAAACTCTGTAAAATGTCAGGACTCTGGGTTTACCTGGGCTGCTAGTTTGTTCCAAGGTGTTCCTTGGGTGTGTATAACTGTCTGGTCACATCATCACTCTTAAACACAGTGATCATCATAAATGCTCCTCTGTTTCCATTGACTCTGCAGAGGTCAAAAGATGCAGCTGCTTGATGAGTTTATCCCGCCATGTATCAGAACAGCGGGTCAGAAGGCCGGCTGGATGGATGGGCAGAGCTAACCTCCCTATTTATTACTCTTGTCAACTTGGAAGGGAATTTTTCCCCCACCTTATGAAAGGCCCATCAGCAATGAATCAGTGAAGTGAAGACGACAGTTGATTTGTGAATTTAGATTCTATAAAGTGACTTCGCTTTGGTGGGTTGTGTAGATAAAGCAACCGTCATGATAAGGTGTCTAGAGCAATTCCACAAAACTAAATTTATTGCACATTTGAGGAAATCATCCTATTTTAAAATGCCATAAATTCTAAATTGAATATTACTTATTCCCATGAATTTTGATTTATATTTTGAATATTTTTAATGGGATGCTAAATAGCCCGGGCTGGAAGTTATGAGTTTAATGCATTTCTTCTTGCCATCTATTGTGACTTTGCACAGAATATATTGGCCATTCTTAGGGTTTTATTTGTGCAGATTGCCATGGGGGTGGGGAGGGAAATCTTACACCTGCCTGGGGTGTTGGTTATAAAGAAAAGCCTAGATGCAGCCTCCTTTCCTCCAAGCCAGCCATCTCACAAGCTGTAAGCCTAGAAGTCCAGAGTAGAGGGAGGTGCTGAGAATCTAGACTCTCCATTGCTTCTCTGACGATACCTCCACCAATATTAACAATGGCAAGAGCTACTTATTTAAAGCTTGTTTCCCTTTGCTCTCAGCTCAAGCACACACACGCGTGCGCGCGCGCACACACACACACACACACACACAGAAATTAATGAAAAAAAATGTAGACAAAACGCAAACATTCCCCAGCACATTTCAAGCCACCATGTTCTCTGATTAATTCTGCTTTCTTTTTACATGATGGCCAAACAAAGAGAAAATCCTTTTTAATTTCAATTCTGTGTTATTGAAGCACTAAAGAAAAAGCCCATCTACTGGGGACCAGTGGCTCACACTTGTAATCTAGATACTCAGGAGGATGAGATCTCAGGATGGCAGTTTGAAGTCAGCTCAGGTGGGAAAGTTGGTGAGACTTACCACCAATAAATTTCCAAAAAAGCCAGAAATGGAGCTATGGTTCAAATGGTAGAGTGCTAGCTGTGAGCAAAAAGATGCTCAAGGACAACATGCTGGCTTGAGTTCAAGCTCCAGAACTGGCACAAAGGAAAGGGAAGGAATGAAAGGAGGAGGGAGGGAGGGAGGGAAGGAGGGAGGGAGGGAGGGAGAGAGGGAGGGAGGGAAAAGAAAAGAAAATTCATATGCAATTATCTTTTCCCAAGCACAAAGACCAAGATTCTTCCAGTGTGTAATTGACAATCAGCAGCCATTGCAGGTCCTTCCCAAGCAGAGGCCTTCAGGATTGTGCACAGACAGCTGGGGGTGAGAAGAGCCCACTAAGGGCAGGGTGGATGTTTGTGCAGCCCTTTGTCCATATCTCCTGGGGCCCTGAACATCAGGATCTGAAATCTTCAGAGCTGTTCAGCAGCATGGACAAGGGCCACTTTGTCCTTCAGGGTGGGGAGTGAGGAATTAAGAGAATCCTATCATCCCTTGAGTGGCCTAGCAGGGTGGGATTTATCTGTGGACAATTGTCTGGAAGTAACACAAAGTCTCCAAGTGGCTTTTGAATACTTTCAGTCACCAGTGTGCTCTGAACAGCCGTGCTTTGTAGATGGGGACAGCTGACACAGGTCCTGCTAGAAAGATGATTAAATCTCAGGAAGGTGGAACTCTGCAGCGTCCATGGCCTGAGCAATCTCTCTGTTCCTTGCTATCATAGGCAAGGCCCTGCTCCTTGCAGTAAGGACCCTCTGGCTTCTGAGGGAGCTGGGGCTCCTGCTGCAAAGCCTTGTGGTTTGTTTGCAATTGTAGAATTGGAGACTTGAGAATGTGAGAGGCTGCCTGAATCCCTCTGCAGGTCTAGGCCCACAGGGTCTCTTTAAATAGCTGGACATGAGCTGAGTCAGGCAAAAGGGCTTCTGCAGGACAGCCTTTATCATGATCCACCACTTTCATCTTAGATTATATCAGATCTACCTCCAGCAACAGAGGGGAGAGGGAACCTAGGTTTGTCCAATCAAAGCATTTTATTCACCCACTTCAGAATTGGACATGTGATCCAAACTAGGCCAAGAAGTTTCTAGATAGTACTAGCTGTCTAGAGCTTCAATGATCAGACATAGGGAAAGACAGGGCTGAGACCAGAACTGCTTTTTATCCAGGACACCTAGATTCCCAGACTTGCCGAGACCTCCCCTCTTATAGAAAGCAGGAAAGAGGAAGTTCGCAATCATTGCAATTCTGTTCAGGACTAATCCTGAATACAATCACCAAGCCTTGGGTATGGAGTCTTTCCTACAGGCTAACCTCCTGTGTTTCTCAGTTCTAGCATGAGAACATTTCTGAATCAGTGTCCATCTTCCTTCAGCTGTTTCCAGTCAAGCAGTGGCTATGACCCAAGGTAATTAAATTCTAGGTTTCCATAAATCTTTTAAAAACTTATTTTACAGCACAAATTCTTACTGATCGCCATCATTTGGGGATATGATCTATTTACTAGTATGGTGTTAGTTTTCTTTTTTACTTCTCAGAAAAACAATACAATACTCACCTTGTAAGGTACCTCCAGGACACAAGATTGCCCTATTTCATGGGTCTTGAGGAGAGAGGCAGTACTATTTTGTATTTAAGGAAACCAAAGGAGGTTGGTAAATGCCTAGATCCACCACCAAACTGTCCATGCTGAGTCAATGGGTGAGACTCAATGCCGGAAAATCTAGATGAGATGGGTTCAAAATGCAAATCCCAAGCTCACTGCCATTCCAATCGCCATATCTGATTTGTGGTAGGAGACAATAACTACCTTTACTTATTTCTCTATTGATATCACAGGTTCCTCTCTTTTCTTTAAATCCAAAGCTTTTGTTAGTATTCCTGACTAAGATAATACTGTCTGCTATTAGAAGTTTTATTCGAAAGTTACTTGTAATCTACAGGATTAGATAAAGGCTAAGTTGCCAAATTTGCTGTTTCTCTAGTGGAAATCAACACCAGGGACTTTTCTCAATGAAAACAGACTGGTGGGGTTTGCCTAAAATAGCCAAGGATCCAGTTGCGTCGACATGGCAACAATTAGGAAGTGAGTTGAGCCAAACATCTGCATCCTCACGAACAATTTCTCCATACCATGCGCTCTGTGTGTTTTCTCAAATGAGAATCATCTGGTTTGGTTCCCAAGTGGGCACTGGGGGCTTGAGTTTGATTCTGGAATCAACCACAGCATTCAGTCAGGGTCCTCCTGGCCACAAGGTCTGACTGGCAATGTAGACAGCCACAGACACTTGAGTTCTGGAGCCGCCAAGGGAAGCAGTTCTCGCATGAACATCGATACTTTATTGCCTTGGTTTGGGTGACCTCATCTACCAAAATGAAGTCATCCATCCCGCCAGGGAAGACAAACTTTCATCCCAGAGAATCAATCCGAACCATCCAGGGCGCTCTTTTCCTCTTCCCTCAGCACCAGCCAGGCAGTAAGTGTGCAGTTAAAAGTCCCCCAGGCTCCAGAGAACTCCCAAATTCCACTAAATCAAAAAGGTGCCCAAAGGGTGAGGAATCACCAAACACCACAAGGAAAGCACAGCTTGACATTTCTGACTCTGGGGATTGTTGCAAACCAAGGCATTTCTTGGGAACAAAACCTGTATCATTGCAGTGAATTTCAAGGCTTTCTCCTTCTTGTTATTAAACGATTAACTCCTGCCAGATAGCAATGCCAGGGATATAATTGCTTGCTGGGCCTTTTTTATCCCAAGCTACTGCACAACCCCATAAACAGTCCAATTAGGAAACCAATTAAAATGAGAAAGAGGCTTCCAGAATCCTCCAACAGTTGAGGAAATGCTGCCTTCCCCATGTCTTCCAGTGAAAGAATTTTTGTGTGTGTGTGCAGCTGCTGTAGGGGTGAGAGAATTAAAGGGCCTGAGGTTGCCTGAGCCCTCACTACCACACACACCCAGAACCCAATATTAGCAAAAGTGCCTCTCATCTGGTGGAGCCCTGAAAAGCTTTACAAGGTGTTTTAAAATGAAGAAGCTCTGGTTTCCTTACTGAAACCAAGGCAAAAATTGCAGATGAAAATGTAAAAGGAGCCCCTTACATTTTGTCCTTCATTGTAGCCACAACCCTGGTGCATACACACGTTTTTAGAAAGCAGGGTCTTTCCTTAGAAACAGACATGGCCTTGTATGCCTGCAGCCCCTGCCCATGCATTCTAACACAGACATCCCTCTAGGGCATAGCAGGGTTCTCACACTACCAAGGACAAAGCTGAAGCTTCCCAAGGTCAGATATTTGTCTTCATCTTTCAGGTGCCTTCAGATCCTTGGGGATCTGAGAGGCAAATGGCAGAGTCCTGCCTTCAGCAGGACTCTGTGAATTATGTCCTTTCAAGGATAGCTGGTTGTGGTGGCTCTCACCTGTAATCCTGAATCTGAGGATCAAGGTTCATAGTCAGACCAGACAGGAAAGTCTGTGAGACCCTTATATCCAATTAACCAGCAAAATGATGGAAGTAGAAGTATGGCTCAAGTGGTAGAGCCTCACCTTTGAGTGAAAAAGCTAAGGGACAGCACCCAGGCCCAGAACCACCCAGAATCTTTGAAGAAAAGTAATGTTAATGGTCCTGAGATGAAAATGCACATTTGTGGGTATGCTTGCATGTGTGTGCACACATCTGTGTATACACACTCATTAGTGCATACACCCATGCATACAAGATATACGAGGGACTGAGCAGCATGATTTTTGTTTCGTTGGTTTTTGTGTGTTTAAAAGTACTGGAGCTTGAACTCAAGGCCTTGCAATTGTTGGGAAGGCACACTGCCTCTTGATTCGTGTCTCCAGCCCCTTTTGTTTTAATCATTTTTTAGATAGTGTTTTAGTTTGGGGCCCGCCTCTAAGTATTCTCTCCCTACCCAAGATCTCTTGCATAGCTAGGATTAGAGGTGTATATGTTTGTTGAAATGGGATGTCATGTTTTTGTTTTACATGGCCTCAGATTGTGATCCTCTCCATCTTCCCTCCCGAGTAGTTGGGATTGCATGTGTTACTACCCTGGCCCTGATACATGTTTTAAATGATCTCAGGATGCAACTAGCACATCCAGCTGATCTGGCATCTTTAAACACAGACTCTCCCACTCAAGAAATCACAGGTGGAGAGAGAAAGACAGACAGGCAAAAAGAACAAACCTCAACGTTAGAAGAGGCTTTGGTAGCAGGAAACAAATTGGATCAGTGTGACCACTTAACTGGCAGTGGGATGATTGGTGTCAATTTTTTGTGTTGTGGTTTATTTCAAGCTCTTATCCTTTAGAGGAACACATCAAACCATTTTCAGAAGAGAGGATATGACACCTTCTCTGTGCTCTGCTGTGGTCTGGGTGTAGAAGAAGTGAATGGTAAAATGATGGCTACATGGCCTTCAATGTTAACACAGAGACTTCAGGCCCATGCTGTTGTTCCCTCCACCTTAGCTGCAAATTCTCTATAATGAAATGTTTTTTAAAAATTGAGTGGCACCCAAGAATGATCTTGGGGACTCATGTCTATAATCCCTGGTATTTTCAAGGTGGAAATCAAGAGGACTGAGATTCAAAGCCAGTTCAAGTATCTCATCCATTAAAGAACTGGGCATGGCTAGATCCTGGTGGCTCACACCTATGATTCTAGTTACTCAGGAGGCTGAGATCGGTGATTCAGAGTCAGTTCAGCAGATACATCTGAGAGATTCTTATCTCGAATGGAAGTGGTTGAGCTTGACATGGCTCAAATGGTAGAGCAAAGCTCAAACAAAGGGCTCACAGAACTCTGGGCATGGTGGTGTGTGCCTGTCATTTCCCTGTTTGGGAGATCCAAATAGGAAGATCGAAATTCAGGCTGGTGCGGGGAGGTGGGTGTAGTTAGGCCATAATGGAAAAATAACAAAAGCAAAACTTGCTGGAGACACAGCTCAGTGTCATAGCACTTGCCTAGCAAAGTGTAAAGCCCTGAGTTCAATCCCTGGTACAAAAAGAAAAAAGAAAGTATCAGCAAGACAGGAAGGCTACTGATGGGAGAGAAAAGTAGGGAAAGACAGAGCCATGGGGGAGGCGACATTTAATCTGGGTGATAAAACAGTGACAGGCATGTGAGGAGTCAGCCAAGGAACTGTACAAAGTCACCAGGATTACTCAACACCATCCAAGAGGAAACATCACCAAGCCTGGTAAAATGCCACTTGTATTATTTTCTGAATCAGATGATCAGCCTGGAGAAGATGTCTAATTAGCTACGGGGAAAAAAAAAAAACAAAAAACATGTAGCGGCTTTGAAAATGAACCTAATTTTCCATTGGATTTCTTCCTTGAAAATGGAAATGTGTGTCTACAAACCTTATGCTTAGGATTAAACTTTCAAATGTTGGGAAGATTTTTGATTAGAATTAGTTTAATTAAAAAAATGTTAATTGCCTGATTGTCTTCCCCCTGCTTGCTGTGTGATTTCTCCACGGGGATCAATCCAGCACCTTCTGGAGTTACCCAAGCTGCTGGCTCCAACAACCACATGTCAGGAAATAAAAAGAAAATAAAGTTTGAGGGCTTTTGTTTTTGTATTTGTAAATGCAGCACCAATGCATGTAGTGTAAAATAGCCCAGCGTGGTCCTAGATGAATAGTAAGAGGATGATTTATTCCCCAGGTTGTGTTCCATTTTTGCTGTTTACGACAGCATATCAACCGGGGTTTTTGATTGAATTACCACCTTGTTTTCAGTCTGGGACCATGCATTATTACATATGTAAGTGTATAAATGTTGATGCAAATGAGTTTTCCTAATGAAATGAGAGCCAGTTGAGTTTTTTTTTTCTTCTCCTGCATAATGGGTGGTTCTGAAGACCAGATTTATTTTCTCCAAGTGGCTACATGCTTATTTTTCAATTTGTCATTCATTCTCAGCACCAGTACCCCAATAACTCAGATCGGCAGGTCTTTGAGCTTTCACATTTTAATGTAGACTCTTTCTTTCCTTTATTTCATTTTTTTAAACTGAAATCAATTTCAATATGATTTATCATCCGAGAATTACCTTATGTAAAAATGCTTAAGTGAATGAAGTAATAACATGAGGCCCATGGGGGTAGAAAGAGTAATTTCCAGTTTCTCAGTTCTAAATAAATGCCATAAAATCCTGGGTCACATTTTTATTTTATTCATTACACTGTGTGCTTTAGTTATTATTGAGTTTTAGAAAGTCTAAAAGCTTCAAATGAGCTGAATTACTTATAAATATTGCTGAATTTCATTAGATAACAACTTGAGCTATTTTGCTTGGTGTTTCTTGCATTATTATTATACTATTCTTCTCTCTCTCTCTGTGTGTGTGTGTGTGTGTGTGTGTGTGTACTAGGGCTTGAACCCAGGACCTTACAATCTTGCATGGCTTTTTCCCATTCAAGGCTGGTGCTCTATCACTTGAACCACACTTCCACTTCCAGCTTTTTGTTGGTTAATTGGACTTAAGAATCTCTCTAATTGTCCACCTGGACTGGCATTACATGGTGATCCTTAGATCTCAACCACCTAGGGAGCTGGACTGTAGGTGTGAGCCATCAGCTCTCAGCTTATATTCTCCTTTTGCTTAACCAGCTCTCCAAGCCCGGAGTTTACTTCTCTTTTCATAAATAGGAAGCCAATATTGAGCCCGAGGTTTTCCCATTCCGTATGAAACTAAGCTTTTTTACCTTTACTTCCAAAGTAAAACTTACTATCATTTCCATTGTCCAGGTGAAAAAGCAGACGCTCAGAGACGTTAAGTAATTTGGCCAGAGTCACCCAGGTATTAAATAGAGAAACGGAAATTCCATACTAGACAGGCAGTCTAGTGTCAAGGCCTTCTCTGTCCTTAGCAAGCCTTCTGTCTGTTTAAATCCTTACCGTCTTCCGCCTGCAGGTCTGTGGGGTGGGGTAGACTCTGGATTGTAATCATCAGAGTCCCAACTCTGCAGCATTACATCAATGGCTGAACCTGTCCACCTCAATGTTCCCATTTTCTGTAGGAAGATAACAGTGATAGACTTGTGAATGCAGAGAATGAATGAACAGTTACGGTGCCCCATGGGTCAGAGCCCCCAAGCACTGACTCTCCCTAAACCCAAACCTTACTCGGGGTTTATTCAGGTGGAGTCCACCACTGGGAGCTGGCGTAGAGGAGCTTATCAATTTCCATTTCTAATTACTCTCTAACTACCTGCCTCTCCAGTCCTCTGAGGGCGCGCTTGGTGATTGATGTGATACCACTTAGAAACTTCTTTGAATTCTTAGAAGAAGGGCTTTTCTGTACGAGCCAGCTGCTGGTGTGAGCTTTTAGACAAGTCTGAAAATCTCACCGCAGGCCTGATACACTTGTAGGCAGTTGGAAGAGGAAATTTTCTTTTAAGACTTGAGAATGTTGATGTGTGCATTTTTTTTTCTGCCTCTCTCCTAATACTTCAAATTGACTTCAGAGATGCTGGGTAAAAGTGACATCAGCCTGAAGAGCAGCTTTTGAGTTCAGGGGCTGGAGGAACCACTTAGAGTAATTAGGAAATCCTTAAAAAGGGCTTTGCAAAGTATTGGCCAACACTTGATGTTTTTGACTGGTGGTTTGTCCCTCCCTCCCCCTCCCTCCCCCCCCCCATGTTCTCAGCATCCATTGCTAAAAGTCTGACCTTGAAGAATTCTCTACCCACTGGCTTTCTGCATCAGGCAGAGAATGGTTCCTTGCCTCTGTCCTCTATCAGGTTGTATGTGGACAGATGCTTTCTAGCCTCAGCTTTGTGGATGAGTGAATGCATGGAGAATGAATGCATGCAGCTGCAGGACACAAAGTTGCAGGACACAGCACAGACTGGCTTACCCTTGATTTCCAGCTCCAGCCTGGTGGTCTGGGTTCTCAGAAAGCCTGATCTCCTAGCTCCTAGGATCCTAGCCTGGCTATCAACCATTGGCCTTAGCCACCCAGAGTAAAGCTGGATTTCTTTGGACTGTTCTGGAGACACAGGGCACAGGGCTGTGGAATGTAAGCACAGAGCTTCTGTGACAACTGCAAATTGAGTTTAGTGCATAGCTTCAATTGTAAGCTAGAGTTCTTGCTCAACACAATAAATAGATGGGAGAGAGAGATACATAGGTATATATAGATGCATAGATAGATACATAGACTTAAAAAGTAATATAATGCTTGTCTTAGAGAATTCAAAAAAAAAAAAAGAAGGCAAAGGAACAAGTTTTCTGATCCTCCTTCCCAGTGCAAACCTTGGGTCTTTTTTGTTTGTTTTGGTCAGTTGTGGGGCCTGAACTCTGCGCCTGGGCGCTGTCCCTCAGCTCTTCAGCTCAAGGCTAGCACTCTACCACTTGAGCAATAGCACCACTTCCAGCCTTTTCTGTTTATGTGGTGCTAAGGAATCAAACCCAGGGCCTCATGTATGCAAGGCAAGCACTCTACCACTGAGCCACTTTCCGAGCCAATCCTTGGGTCTTTCTGTCATTCGTTTTTTGCATGCTTGAGATGATGGTAGGTAGGTGATTTTGTATGCAGAATTGTCTCATAGGCATCTCCATGTTTTGTCTCCCAGCTCCCTGAAATAAATCATATATTTAACCATTGCCCTTAGAACAGTCATTCTGGCTCTTTTCAGCCTTTGATTATTCTTTGCCATGATGGGCTGGATGTCTTACCGTCAAGGGGTCAGTCTTCAGGAAGTGTGTGTGCTTGTTCAGGAAACAGTCTGGGTGTTACTAAGTTTTTCCTCTTCCTCCCCCCCCCACCTCCTCCACTTCCTCCTCCTTCTCTACCTCTTCTTCTTCCTCCTCCTCCCTCTTTCTCTTTCTCCTCCTCCTTCTCTTCCTCCTTCCCTTCCTCCTTTTCTCCCTCTCCCACCTTCCTCTCCCCTCTTTGCTTTCGCTCCTTCCTGAATATTAGGCCTAACATCTTTGTAACTCTACAGATGTTATTCACAAACTCAGTCTCCTCCAGCCATATCAGGGTGCTGCCTAAGAACATGGTCCTTAATCTCTGGAGCAACTCCTGATCCTGCAAAAGCAGTTGCTGAGCAGTCTTGGTGTCTAAGAGTGACCACCCTCCTCAAGTGCTGTTTCAGACTTAATGCTATTTAAATTGCAAAGAAAGCCAAACGTGGACAAGGAATCAGGCAGCAAATCACGAAACACACCTGAGCACTGGGATGGCCATGTTTCTGCTATCACCTTTTGAAATTCTGCTCAAAGTTACCACTTGCTCATGCACATGCTACCTGTTTGGTGTATCTTCTTTAAATTTCTTGTAAGATGCCCCATGTACATTAAGAATATTCAAGCCTTCTTTCACCATTTGTTTACTATCTGCCAAGTATTGTGCCTGAGAATAGAAGCTCACCTTGAATAATTCTGACCTGTGCCTTTTGTACTAATATGGTCTACCATAGTGCAGATACTGGGAAAATAATCATACATGCATGAATTGCTATAACTTGTAAGTAGTCAGTGCTAGAAGGTCCCATAAGATCTGAGTTACATTTGGGGTGGGGATGAGTGGTACCAGGGGACATGGGCCTGAAGGGAGGGAACAAAGAATCACTCTGTGTGTGTGTGTGTGTGTGTGCATGTGCGTGTGTGTGTGTGCACGCGCATGTGTGTGCGTGTGCATGTGTGTGTGTGTGTGTACATGCCAGTATTAGGTCTTAAACTCAAGGCCTGGGCTCTGTCCCTTAGTATTTTGTTCAAGGTTGGTATTCTACTACTTGAGCCACAATTCCACTTTCAGCTTTTTGCTGGTTAATTGGAGATAGGAGTCTCTCAAACTTTCCTTCCTGGGCTGGCTTTGAACTTTGATCTTCAAATCTCAGCCTGTATTTCAAGGACTTTGGAGTTGCCTGTGAAGAGAGAGACAGTAAAAGAAGAGCATCTTTGCCAGAGGCCAATGATAGAGAGTGTCCAGTGCTGGCGGTATCCAGTGCATTAACAATTATGGCACATATTTTGCACAGACAATGGGTAAATATTGGCAAGACTGGATGGGGATGAGGTTGGTAGAAGATAACAAGGCTGAATCTTGGATAGATGGCTTCATGCAGGGTCTATACAGAGAGAAGACACGAAAATCCAGTAAACTTGGAGGTAGAAGCTAAATGCAATAATCATTTATTTATTTAAAGAATCTATGGCTGTAGTTCAAGTGGTAGAGCACTTTCCTAGAGTTCCAGAACCATCCATCCATCTATCCCTCCATTGATCGATTCTCTGGGTTGCTGGAATTCTGGGAACACAGGACAGAACCCCACTAAGATGCTCAGTTCTTGTCCTTGACTTTGAATGTATGTGTAATTTTCAGCCAATGTGGATACTGGCACCACAGTTACTATTATACCCTATTCCTCTGTGCATGCTATACCATGAATCTCTCATTATAGATGACCCGGGTGTACCCTCCAAGTTTCCATACCATTCAGTGGCATTTGATAAGAAATGTAAATTATGGGCTCACTCAGCACTCCCAAAATAAAGAGATTTATGTGTTTTCCATGTAAGTTGAGCTCTGTTAGTCACAATGCCTTTCTGTAACCTCAAGAGTACACAATTCTTAAGAGAGATTTTTTTAACGAGGTTTCTTACGAATCATTTCAATAAGTTCTTTAAAATAAACAGTGTATATTTTCCTTTTTCAGGAAGTAAATGATGGTATTTGAGCTGTTATAAATCAGAATGCATTTCCATATCCTCTACCATTAAAAAAAAAACTCTTTTTTTCTCTCTCTCTCTTAGAAAGGAAAATTAAGGTTGCTGTACCATGGGATCACCTTCATTATCTTTAGCATACAAATGATCTTTTAAAAAGATTTCTCCCCCTCTACATATGTACAGTATCAATGATATAATTTACATTGCATTCACCATATTAACACCCTGATCCATCTTCGAGAACAATGAAGGGTCTTTGTGTGCAAAGCTGTCGGACAAATGTTTTAGCTTGTGAGAAGAAAATTGTTAGCATTTGAATAGAGAATGGTACAGGAAGGATTAATAGCCTGCTTTGATGGATTAGAATGTAGGAAAATTGCTAGATATTAATATGAAAATGTTTGTGAATTGCTAGCTAGGTGCTGTCAGTAAGAGAAAGAACGATGTCTCCTAGGCCTTAGCAGTGGAGGCTTGACTCTTGGCAAAGACTTCCACACAAAAAGCCTGCTGAGCAGTTTGCAAAGTGACTGGCCAGTGAGCTGGGACGAAAGGCTGCCCTTTAACCCTGGTGAGAAAGGGTGAGAGAGGGGCGGGGGGGGGGCAGGAGGGGGAAGATAGTCTCACATCACTTTGGATGCCCTTCCCATGATATTGCACAGCATCTTTACATTAACTTCCAGGACATAGATTGCTAATAGTATGGATCAGAACAAGGGCATGATAAGTTTTTGTTTCCATCAATTGGCCTTTTCCCTCTTTTAAAGCCCAAATCAACAGCAAGTTGTGGAATACACAATTGAACTCTCTCTGTGCTCTTTTCACCAGCACACAATGGTGTCCAAGATGGTAATTTGCAAGGATGGCTGACTGTTTAAAAACCATGCAATGAAAATGGTTGTTTAATGTTGTCGGCAGAGCAAGTCTAGTTTTAGAACCATGCCTGAATGCTTTGAGGATATTAAAAACATCAATGCGGAGGAATTTTTCCTCTAGAACGTTAAAGATATGTTAGTCTTCAATATACCTTTAAACATACAGCTCCTAAATTGGGTATGATAGTGTACATCTATAGTCCCAGCACTCAAGAGGCTGAAACAGAAAGAATAGTGTTCCAAACCAGCCTGGGCTGCATGGGAAGATTCTATCTCAAAACCAAATAAACAAAAATTGATTTCCTAAGGAAAGCTCAAGTCATGTGGAAATGAGGCACAATGGTAACTAATGGAACTTGGTTTCTTGAAAATTCCTGCACTGGTGCTGTCTGGCCTGGTGTTCTGGGTGCAATGCCGCCATGCTGATTTTATTCCCTGTGGTTGTCATCAGAAGAGAGATGCCAGGTGAGTGGTGGGAATCCCAACTTGAAAACCAAGAATGAAGTCCCCACGTGGGTTCTCAGAATGTATTTTTCCAGCCTCTGTTTCCTGTTCAGTGGCAGGCTTCTCAAACTTGGCCTATTAAATCCTAGGAGTAGGTCTTGGCTGTGGGACCATCCTGTGAGTTTAGAGTGACAGCTGCAGCCCTGTCCTCTACCTCCGACAAGACATTAGAATTTGTTCTCAGCTGTGAAAAACAATTATATCTGTAAATCTTGCCAAATGTCCCCTAAGGTCACAAATTCACTTCTAGTTAGGAACAACTAAACTGAAGAAACATTATTATCCAGTATGGTGGTGAACCCCTATAATCTCAGCACTCAGGAGAAGGCAGAAGCAGCATGCTCGAAAGTTTGAGCTCAGCCTGGGCTATTCAGTGAGATTCTGTTTCAGAGGGGTGGGGGGAAGGGAAGGAAGGAAGGAAGGAGGAGGAGAGAAGGAGGACGAGGAGGAGGAGGACGACGAAGAAGAAGAGGAAAAGGAGGAGCAGGAGGAGAAGGAGGAGGAGGAAGGGACACACTACTTAGTGTGGCTGTAGTCTATTGTGTTTGGCAGTTGTCATCATGCTTTATAACCCAGAGGAGCTCTGAGGGGTCCCAGGCACTGGTGCAGACACAGGGCAGAGCAGTGAGTCACCCTTCCTGTCCTACCGAGCCCAGGTTCCTGCTTCATCCCTCCCCAGACATCTGCTAGCCCAAAGCAGAAAGCCAGAAGCCGCAAGTGACTATGTTAGGACCCTACGAGCCCCCGGGATTTTTGTGGCTCTCTCTTGTCCCCACACTCTCTAGGGATGAACTACGCCAATGTAGGCACCTCAGTGGTCAGTTTCCCCTGTCCTGGTTGGCAACAGTTTTTCTCCAAGTGCTTTGTGTGGCCAACTACTGAGCCTTCACAACATAATTGTGTGCTGCACACAAACCTTAAGACTGTGTCCATTTTCTTTTTGTGTGTGTCGATCGTGGGGCTTGAACTCTGGGCCTGGGCGTTGTCCCTCAGCTCTTCAGCTCAAGGCTAGCACTCTTCCACTTGAGCCACAGCTCCACTTCCAGTTTCTGAGTGGTTTATTAGAGATAAGAGTCTCACAGACCTTACTGTCTGGGCTGGCTTTGAACCATGATCCTCAGATCTCAGCCTCCTGAGTAGCTAGGATTTCAGGTGTGAGTCACCAGCACCCAGCATGACTGTGTCCATTTTCAATGGAAGTGCGGGGATGGGGGGGGGGATCACAAGATTTTCTCCTTTATTCCTCATACTAAAATTTTACTCCCAGACCAGTGTGTGTGTTCTCCAAGAATTTGGGCCAAACTCGGAGTACCATCTTCTTCATATTAAAAATAAGAAGAATATAAAATAATAATAAAAAGAATACAAAGGGGATGGGGAGAGGAGGGGAGGGAGAACACATCTTGGGATTAAATTTAGGAATATGAGCAGTAATAGTAACCAACCGGCAGACACCAGGGGCAGCAAATGACAGCTTTCTGAGGCCCAGCAATCTGCATTAGAGGAAGCTGACAGTTCACCAGGCCAGCCTGTGGCATTTGTGTCCCCTGCATGCCCTGGGATTGGCAGCTTCATTATTGTTGCTGTCAGAGTTTTTGGAGTGCTGACTCTGGGTATAGCTAAGCTTTTCCCAGGTAAAGATGTTCATTGTAACCTATTAATTCCCAGGCAAAGATGAAGTCAAGATATGTGCTGGTGGTTCTCCATCCAGCCATGGCTCTTCCTGCATTAGCTCTTCCATGTCTGTGGCTAGAGAGGCTTGAACTCTGTTCCGTCCAGTTCTTATCCTATACCAGCTTCTCCATTACTTCCTTAGGAGTTACAAACTACCCTCAGAGTTAAAGTTATACCTGATTCTGATTCTAAAGGACTTCGGTAAGGCTTCCCCTGGCCTCTCCAATCTCTGTCCACCTACACTAACCTCATTCTCTCAAAGTGACTCTTATTTCTTTCTCATGTTTTTAGCAGCATGTTTCTTTAGAAATGGATTTTTTTCCTTCCTAGCTAGGCACTCGTGGCTCATGACTATAAATCTAACAGTCAGAAACTAAGATCTAGAGAATTAAAATCTGAAGTTAGTCCAGGCAGAAAAGCCCATGAGACTCCATTTCCAATTAATCATCAAAAAGCTAGGCTGGAGGTATCATTCAAATGGTAGAGCACCTGCCAACAAGCAAGCTCAGCAAGTAACCCTGAGTTCAGATCTTAGAAGTGGTAGGGGAAAAAAATTCCCCTAGTGTTAAATCCTAGGCATTGTTAACGTCCTACTGTAGAATATCAGACTCTGACTCAATTCTTTCCCATCACTATTAACAAGACATACCCATGTCTGACAACACACAGTGCTCTCTCCTTCCTTTGTCCTCACGGAGTCTGTCACAACTTGTATTTAGTTCAAGTCAATGTTTAGACTATCTAAATGTGACTGAGGCTGAGCCACTGGTTGTGTTCCAATTATATTTCCTTCTTGTATAGATTTTGGTTTTCTCTGGAGTTTGTTAGTAGTCTTATTTTCTATGTGTTGGTCAGCAGTTTACTTGTAGACTATCAAAACTGTGAAGCTGCTTTCAACATTTATGTTTTCCAGTTGTAGGGCTTGAATTCAGGGCCTGAGCACTGTCCCTGAGCTTTTTTGCTCAAGGATAGTGCTCTACCACTTGAGCCACAGCAACACTTCTGATTTGCTGGTGCTTGATTGGAGATAAGAGTCTCAAGGACTTTCCTGCTCAGTCTGGCTGCAACCCATGATCTTCAGATCTTAGCCTCCTGAGTAGCTAGGATTACAGGCTTGAACCCCTGGCACCAGCTCCTTTCAGCATTTTCAAGTTCATTGATCAGTTTTGAATTCTTCCAGGAGTCATCCCGTGGGATTCGGCCCCTGGTGCGTGTCTCCTATTCAACCTACACTGTATGTCTTCAAGAGTAGCTTCCAGTGATTTCTCTTTGCCACCATCCTGGGTCAGGGGCTGGGGTGGGAGAGGAACCCTTAAGTCTTTAGCTTGCTGTGGGCATCAAATACTGACTTCTGGGTGAGGATTATAGGATACATGTTTCTTGATGCCAAAAATGCCCTTTGTTTCCTGACCTCACCCACAAGAGTCAAGATTACAGGTGACCCTTCAACGCATCATAAAAACCCAGTATAATTTTCCCTGCGTTGTTGCTCTGTGGACATCAATATGTGTTTGGAGTCATGACTGTTTGCAGGCTCTGGGAGCACAGAGTGCACCTTTCAGTCTACTTCTCACTGGCCTGTCAGGGTGAATGATAGCATTCACGGTGCAGTCCTTCATCACTGGGCAAGCCTGCCTGAATCCTAACTTACTGCTATTGACAGTGATGAGCAGGATGTTGGCTTCCAGAAAGCCAAGGCTAACTGAGGACCAAGCCATAAATAAATGTAGTCACAGTCTTCTGATGCCCAGCGGCAGCCAGGGAGCTCAGGAAGCCAAGAAGGCACATGCTTGTGCCAGCAGGGAAAACCAAAGATGCCATAAAATAAAAATTTCTGTTTCAGTGAGATTGGCTAGAATTTTGTGTTAGGAGTATGTTCTGCAGGCTGGGAGTGTAGCTCAGTGGTAGTGCTCTTGCCTAGTATGCTGAAGGTCCTGAGTTCAATCTCCCATTGTCCAAAAGAAAAGAAAAAAGAAGAACTCCCATACATACAGTGCTTCTTACATTAGTGTATTTATAATTTGTACATCTTTTGATCTTATAAGTTTTTTTACTTTCAACTCCATGCCAGGTCCGAGGAAGATCATAATATTTCCAAGGCTTAAGCTCTCCAAATGCCTTTTAAAAAAACTATTTAAAAGTATTTATTGTGAGATCTTCCAAAAGTTTTAATCTGGGTTTTTCCAGTAAGAGCCTGCCCTCCTGTCTATTCCCCATCCCCACCCCACCTTGATTATATGATGTAACTATGCTTAATGTTGGTTCCCTTGAGGAAACTAACTTTAAGGCATTGGCCAGAAATTCCTGCAAGAATGCCCCATGGGCTGAACAGTTTCTCAGCTGGAAAGGAAGGAAAGGGCTTTGTATTAAAAGAGACTTCAACCTCTCCCTTTGCTTCTCTCTGCACTTTTCAACCATGACAGACAGCCAGTGCCACTGACAATGATGGAAGTTAGGAAACAATAGATCAAACCAACATAATTTCATAGGCTTGTAAGAGAGCTTTTTGAGCCATTTTGGGTTTCCAGATAGAAAATAGCAAGTGAAAAGGTCCTGTGGCCTTTTTTTTTTCCTAAGGTCCCACTGCTTCCTCGAGAAAGCTAGCTTCTTCCTACACATAATCCCTGATGAAGTATTCTGGATTAATGTGGTTTAAATATGGCTGAAAAACATGTTCTGGAGACTGTATCTTAATCCAAAGGGGCATCTTTCGGTCTTGGCAGATAAGTAACTTCTGTGTTTTAGAGAAGTTCTTATCTGGGGAAGTAGCAAACTGCAAAGGGAACAGGAGACAAACAGAGGAGCAGACCCAGCTGGTGACCCTGATCTGTCCTCTCCTGGCTCTGTGACTGGAGTCACTCTAGTTGGTGATACGTCATCAGTTTCCTAGCTGTGAACTGAGGCACTAGGCAGCATGGCATAACCTAGCTCATGCCTCAGGAGCATGGAAAGTGCTTGGGAATGAGATGTCTCGTGCAAGGTCCTTGGCAGATCCTAAAGCATAAAATGCATGCTAGCTTTGAACAAGTTAGCTTTAGTTGTTAATACCTTAATGCCAACAGGTGATTCTCTCACATAATTCCAGACAGAGAGGGAAAATGTTACATGCATATGGGCAGGTGTTTCTGTCTGAGCTTTTGCAAACATCAACCAGACTCTAGTACCTTTCAAGTAGAAGGAGAATGTATTTGAAGTTTATCACAGCGAATAGAACTAAACACAGTGGGTAACTCACAGGGCCTGGCACTATCCATGAGAAGTGAGCTGCAGGGGTTCCTGGGGGGAGGGAAGAATGAATGCTGTTTGTGGGGAGGGTTCATTCATTCGTATGTTTCTGGAAGATGGAGAAAGGCTCAGCAAGTTTGAAGGGACAGGCCTTGCCGGGGCAGCTGGGGGGACAGAGTTGGAGAGTTTGGGGACCAGGAGTCCTTCCCCCCATCAGGCTGGGCTCACTAATACAGAGCATCACCTGAGCCTTAGCTGAAAGAGAGCTCAACAGTTTGAGAAGAACTCAGAACCCCAGACTCCGAGATGACATCACACCATCCTAAATGATGTCTTCTGGGGCAGCCCTTGCCTTTGACTCTGGATGCTAATGTGGCATGTCACCTCCTGACTCTGTGCCCACCACATGGGCCAAGCTGGGATCAAGGAAGGAAGCAGGAGGCCACCTCTGCTTCTTACCACCAGAGAGCCGAAGACAATCTCTCCAAGGCTTTAGCTGCTATGCATCTGTGGTCCAGAGGGTTTACAGCTGAGACAAAGATGCTTACTTCCCATCTCTCGCTCCTCCTATATGTAGCTCAACTGCACAGGAGCTGCGCTTAAAGATCACCAGCAATCCCAGCCCTCAGGTGGCTGAATAGGAGGGCCATGAGTTCCAGGCCAGTTCGGGTGACACAGTAAGACTATTTCAATAAAACAAAGAAAGGGGAGGACATCTTTACCACCATTATCACAATAGACCCTGAAAACCAAAAGGTGATATGCTGTGTCACCCAGCTAAGTTCACCTTAAATGTTCATTCTGATGCCCCGCCCTTTCTTCTTATTAAAATATTTAAGAATTCTTCGCACCTGTCAACCCCATGCTAACCTCACAAGACACTGTCCTGTCCCCGTCCACTTTTTTTTTTTTTTTTGGTCAGTTGTAGGCCTTGAACTCAGGGCTTGGGTGCTGTCCCTGAGCTCTTTTGCTCAAGTCTCACACTCTACGACTTGAGCCACAGTGCCTATTCTGGTTTTCTGGTGGCTAATTGTAGGTAAGAATCTCATGGACTTTCCTGCTCAGCCTGGATTTGAACCTTGATTCTCACAGCTCAGTCTCCTGAGTAGCTAGGATTATAGGTGTCAGCTACCAGTACTTTTTAAATGGTAGTTGTGACTCTTCTCTTCTTTGCATCGTCTTCTCCTCCTCTTCCTCCTCCTCCTCCTCCTCTTCCTCCTCCTTCTTCTTCTTCCTTTCTCCTCCTCTTTTTCCTTTTTCTCCTCCTCCTTCCTCTTTCTCTCTCTTTTACATATATATATATATATATATATATATATACACACACACACACACACACACACACACACAAAAGAACAATATATAAGTTGTTTTTGAACTGGGAGCATGAGGATTTCCCAAAATATCAAGTGGAAAAGAAAAGTGAGGGGAAGGGCCCCTGAGCAGACAAGGCCTCTTTTACCTAAATAAACACTGTTGGAATGGCTCCAGGACTCCGATCTCTTTGATTTTCCCTTCTCTCTGATGGAAATGTTCCTTATCCCCAATTTCACAGAGAAGCTTAAATCAATGTGTAAATATTTTGCCATCGCTGGGACCTGATTTCTTCATCTAAGTACTCTGAAGTCTTTTAGTTCACATGTGAAAGAACATCGAGGCCTTATCATCTTACATGGAAACCTGGGCATGTGCTGAAAAGCTAAACCAGGGCACATTCATTGCGGTCTGTAAGGCAAAGGCAGGCTGTCTGTCTGAGCTAGTGTTCCCGTGAGCCCAGTGGCCCCCTGCTTTTACCCTGGCCTTGTTTTCAATTGAACTTCAGCCATGGGGGCTCAGATCATGGGGATAAAAAGAAATGGCCGGTAATCAGGGCGTTTTGTCTGGGTGCTGAGGAAGGCCCCTAAGGCTGAGTTCTGATTTTGTATTTTTCTTCACGCTGGACAGTCCCCTCAGGATGATTTAAATGGAGGATTATAAAGGAGATGAAGCATTTTCTTTTCTTTCTTTCTCTCTCTCTCTTCTTTTCTTTCTTTCTTTTTTGTTGGTAGTGGGGCAGGAAATCAAGGCTTGGGTGCTGTCACTGAACTCTTTGTACTCAAGGCTAGTGCTCTACCACTTTATGCTACAGCGCCACTTCTGGCTTCCTGGTGATTAATTGGAGGTAAGAGTCTCATGGACTTTCCCGTTTGGGCTGGCTTTGAACTATGACCCTTAGATCTCAGCCTCCTAAGTAGCTAGGATTCTACAGGTGTGAGCCACCAGCACCTGACTACATTTTATTATTTTAGCATTTTATTATTTCCTCCTGCTTTTTAGAGTTAAACATATATGTGTGTGTGTTTTATAAACATATATATATATATATATCAAAGCAAGACAAAATAAGAAATACCAAATTTTAATTAAAAGGAATTAGAAAAACAGGCATGACCTGGAGTCAAGACTTACCTACGTTAGTGTTCTCGAGTTGAGGGCACACGTCCCTTGGGGGAGGAGAAATGATCAGAGATGAAGTTTTAAGTAATAAATAGTGCCAGAATTGTGACTTCAGGATAGAGTGCTTATCTAGCATGGGGGCTCCGTCCCCAGAACCCCAAATAGACACAACAGTAGTAATAACGTGACTCTTTTTCTAGCTTCTTTAATCCTTCTTCTCACTGCTGGGAGAATGTCTCCGTTGATTGTCTCTTAGCTAGGTCAGTGGGCCTAAGGTTTAGTCTTCAGTAGGCTGAAGAATCTAGCTTGGATTTCACAGTGTTACTTTGCTTGCTTATTATTTATTTTTCATAACTGCTTTATTTTCCATTTGTTGCAGTTTGGATTTTTTTTTGTAGGTTGTGGGGCTTGAACTCTGGGCCTGGGTGCTATCCCTCGGCTCTTCAGCTCAAGGCGAGCATTCTACCACTTGAGCTACAGAGCCACTTCCGGTTTTCTGAGTGGTTTATTGAAGATAAGAGTCTCACAGCATTTCCTGCTCAGGCTGGCTTTAAACTGCAATCCTCAGATCTCAGCCTCCTGAGTAGCTAGGATTAAAGGCGTGAGCCACCAACGCCCAGCTTCCTAAGTTTATTTTTGTTACATAGAAATCTGCTTATTTAAACTGGCCTGGTAGCACAAATCTGTCATCCCAACTACATAGGAGTCTGAGATTAAGATAACAATGGTTCCAGGCCAGCCCAGATAGAAAAGTCTGAAAGACTTTGTCTCAGTGAAAGAAGCTGGCTGTGGTAGTATGAGCCTGTCATTCTAGCTATGGCAAGAAGCCTAAGTGTATGATTATGGTTCAGGCAAGGGCCTGGGCAAAAACAAAAACAAGACTCTATATAAAAATAATCTGTGTGACGGAAGTAGCATTGTGGCTCAGGTGGTAGAGCCTTGAGCCAAAGAGCTCAGGGACAGCTCCAGGCCCAGAGTTGAAGCCCCATGACCAACCAAAAATTATAAAAAAAAAAAAGATTGAGAATAAAAATAATCTGTGTGAGAAAGAGTGGAGGTATGGCTCAGCAGTAGAGTGACTGCCTAGCAACTACAAAGTCCCAAGTTTAAAACCTAGCACTGCCAAAAAAAATAAAAAGTGTGTTTTTGTTGAGGGGTTGGGAATGTGGCTCATTGGGAGAGCCCTTTCCTAGCCTAGTGAGGCCTTGGGTTTGATCTACAGTATAGCAAAAAAGTAAAGTGCAGACTCATAGTTGTAATCCTAGCTACTCAAGACTCTGGGATCTGAGGATTCCAGTTTGAACCCAGCTGGGCCAGTCCTATAG
This sequence comes from Dipodomys ordii, assembly GCF_000151885.1. Lineage (NCBI taxonomy): Eukaryota > Metazoa > Chordata > Mammalia > Rodentia > Heteromyidae > Dipodomys > Dipodomys ordii. Next base: position 6,120,417 of record NW_012267322.1, on the reverse strand, counting down.
CTGGCAATGGAGCTGTGGCTCAAGTGCTAGGGTACTAGCCTTGAATGAAAAACGAAGGGACAGAGCTCAGGCCTGAGCTCAAGTTGCAGTACTGATGCATGCACATACACACATGCGCATACACACACAGAGTGAATTTATCAACTTTAGGAGGGAAAAGATAGCATATACAACCTTCTGGTTGTGCCTATGTTTACAGAGATGTTCTGAGAAATAGGGGGTGTCCCCATGAGGGTGGAATCGGTGTATTCCCCAGGGTGATGTCAAGCAGAAGGTCCTCCAGAACCGGGCAGTCTAGCTGCTAATGCACTGAAGTTGTGCTTCAGGATGCAAGCCCTCTCCAGCTCGGGGCTGTTGCACAAATAGGAAATGTCTCCCAGACCTCGGGTTATCCAGTTGTACAACAAACATGTTCCCAAAATGGAGGCATCTTTACTGCAGGGCCTTTCTTTCCTCTCTCGACAGGCATGGAAGATTCTGGCAAGACGCTTTACGTGTTTAATTGCAAGCTGTAGACCATTTCAAGACTCCTCGGGATCACAGCTCCAAACCATGTGTGGTTCTCCATCTTGAGGCCCTAGAAGTTCTGGGTCTTTTGAAAGTTCAGAGTTCCTCTCCTTTTCCTCCCTTCCTGGAACTAGTCAGCTGTATTTACATTTACCAAAGAGGTTAACCTTGACCAAAAAGAGCATTTGAAGTCAACATATCCTCAGTCTCCAATTTCTCCTGGACATTCCTTTTCTGTTTCTGACTTTCCCTTAAAAAAAAAAAAATCCTGACTTAAGAAAAGTTCATGTGTTTGGAACAGACTAGCCTTAGCAACTCCCTCCTGTGCTCCTAGATGGAGAAGGAGGAGCAAAGGCAAGGAGGCCCAGAACATTCCAGAAGGATCATGCCAAGAGAGGGCAAGGTGAACGAGGCCTTCCCCGCAGGGAACATCCAATAACTCTCTTCGCCTTTATCTACTGTAACACAGGGGTCTCGCTTGCTCCATTTGCGGTGACAGCAGCCAGTGTGTGCCAGCGTGGCTGTTGTTTAAAATAAGCACAGATCTCTCTCGGAGGCCGAGAGAGTCAGTTAGCCTTGGTTGTCTTAGCCATGGGAGGCCTTGGAAATCATAGCAGAAAGGCAGTGTCTGTGGGTAAGGGCAGTGAGGCCAGGGAGGAAGGAATGCACTGTTTCCCTTTGCTTCCAGGGTGCCATTTCCTGCCTCTTGTGGGAGAGAGCTTTACCCCAGGCCCAAGCAAAGCCTGCAATCAGCTACTCTGAGGGAAACCAACTCAATTCCTAAAGGTTTGGCAGCAGAAGCTTTCATTGTTGAAGCAGGAGAAGCAGCTAAAATGAAAAGACTAATGAACTCCCCTGTCTTGGGTGTTTTTCAAAGTCTTCTTGTGTGGGTGGCTGCTTTTCTTTCTTTGGGAGTTCTTAGGGACTCTCATTAGCTTCTGGATAAATGCTACTTGAAGAGCTTGTAACTTTGCCATTAAATCTTTCTTCCCTCTAAGATGAATTAAAGTTGTAAGGAAGCCATGCCCTCCTCTCTCCCAGCTAGCTTCTTCTCAATTACCCAAAAGGCAGGAAAATAGATTGGGGAGGGGAGGAAGGGATTTTTAGCACTCCCTTTCCCTACCTTCCTGTCAAAGATTGATTAATTCGGGGCCACTTAAGTTTCTCTAACTTTCATCCATAATGGCCACGTTGACATTTTTATTTGAATGTCTTTTACGCTATCCAGAATAATCTCCTTCAGCAATAGACACTGCTGGTTAATTGCTACAGAGCAGCTGTTAACTCTTCTCAGTCCCTGGCTTCTCAGGATGGTCTTGAGCTTGGAGCCACACGGCGACAGTGTGTCAGGTGGATGATTGAATAGGCCCCTTGTTCCCGACTAGCTGTGTCTACCCGGGTATGGGGCCAAACAAAGCCCTTCACCTCTTGATCTAGCCTCCTTGTCTTGCTATTCCACTCTTACAGGCTCTGTAACAAGTGTAAGAGTCCCACTTTTAACTTCTGCTCTGATTTACATATTCCATGGGTCAGACTGGTCCTGGATGTAGGAGTTCATGCACAATTAATCTGATTTTCTAGTTAATTGAAGGCTAAGCAGAAAACTGCTTTGAAATGTTCACTCTTGTCACAGTCTTTGGAAATTGACCCCTTGGGGCGGCAGAGGCTTGAAGAGAAGGAGGATGATGGTCCAGCTTGCTACCTAAAGGGCAGCATCTGTGGATCTAGACAAGTTACTCAGCCTTTGTCCTCTGGTCAGCCCTTACCAACTCAGGGCCTTCCTTCACTAGACAAGAGCTCTACCACTTGAACCTGGCCCTCAGTTCCTTTGCTTTTATATATATATATATATATATATATATATATATATATAGTAAAAATACTGTACAGAGGGGTTACAGTTACATGAGTAGGGTAGTGAGTACATTTCCCATCAAGCATTGTTACCTCCTCCTTTGTTTTTTCCCCTACCATCCCTTCTCTCCCCTTTCAGATTGTTTATAGGTAAGACGTTCATGCTAACTTTGTCTCAGCTGGCCTCAGACCATGATCTGCCTGTCTCAGACTCTCAATTCGCTGGGATTATCATTGTGTTCCACTTGATGACGAATTCCATTTTTGCACAACTTTTATTCAAAAGGAAGGGAGGGAGGGAGGAAAGATGGAGGAGGGGGAAGGGGAGAAGAACAAGTTAAAAATAACCTATATTCTTTCCTGATTATAAAAGTTACGTAAGTTCAAAACAAATACAGAAGCAAAAGATAGAATGCTGACTAATTTGTAGGCATATTTTACAATTATTAAGGGCCGGAAGCATGGTTCAAGCACCTAATGAGTTAGCTCCAAACCCTGAGTTCAAATACAAGTACCACCATGCCTGTGAGAGATGTTGGGCCTAAATCTGGTATCATCCCCAGGCCAGGCTTCTGCTACGCCACTGGTCGTCTCTCCTTCATATTTGGATCCACCTTTCAGATTCTCAGGGAGTTCAGCTGTGAGAAGGGCTGTATGTGGACCTTGGAGGTGGTGACTGTCATCACCCCTCTGGACCCCACAGGTTTTCTCTTTGGATCAAGTTAGATGCCCAAATCCTGCTCATCTGTGCTGCATACTTGAGGCCAGGGGCCAAGTTACGTAGTGCATGTGAGCGTAGCTGGCATCTATCTCTACTGTAGGGTACCCTGCAAGTAATCTGGAATCTGTCCAGCCTGCAAGTAATTTTGAATCCTTCCTAAGACTCAACCTGTGAATCCCCGACTGGCCATAAACACTGGGAATCCTGCAACTGTATTTGCTGTCAAAGTTAACATTGAACTTTGGTTTCCATTGTCTCCTTTTGAAGATCCTAAGAGTAAAATTTGCTTAGAAATGAAGCGTTTGGAAATTTTGTTATTAGTCATCTTTGCCCTTTTACTCTGGCTGACAGGGAGCTCTGAGTCAGATCTCAAAACTCAATAGTAGCAGATATAATGAGCCGTATGATTGTGTGGTTTCCCTGTCCTGAGTTTTGATCTCTGTGTTGGGGGGTTGGGTGGGGCAGTGAACTGCCTTGTATCAAGGAGGCAAAGTTATAAATTTTTAAACAAATTAAAAAAAAATCATACAACCTTTCTGGTGTCTTTTCCTCCCAGGTGCTCAGTCTGAGAGATCTTTTTTGCTTTCTTTCATGCTTAACAACATGGGCCTTTGCATACTATCTAAGAAGGAAGAGGAGCTGCTGGAATAATATAACTGGATCTCCACATGGGAAATCAAACTGGGTTGATGGCTGTGACTGTCCAGCTTGTGAATATGTGTGTGTGTGTGTGTGTGTGTGTGTGTGTGTGTGTGTGTCCTGGTACTAGAACTTGAACTCGGGGCTTTGCTTTCATAGTTAGCTTTTTCCGCTCAAGGTTGGCCCTCTATTACATGGGCCACTCCTCCATTTCGAGCTTTTTGGTGGTTCATGGGAGATAAGAGTCTCCCAGCCTTTTCTGCTCTGGCTAGCTTCAAACTTTGATCTTCAGACTCAGCCTCCTGAGTAGCTAGGATTAGAGCCGTGAGCTACCAGTGCTGGTATGGGATGGAAGTTTTGAGAATATCACACGTGGCTCCATTTTACCAAAAGGGAGGGATACTCAGCTTCCTGGGGCCATCAGAGTGCATCTGAGGGACCCACCTCCTGTCTGACCCACCTCCTATCCTGCTAAGGGTACACTTTGGTGTATAATCTTGCCATTTACAAAGCACTTCTGCACATTCAGACCATGGCAGGAGAGTGCACTGGAATTTCTATTAATCAAGGCAATCCACATAACTAGGACTTTCACAACACATGAAATCTCTAAATGAAGAACCGTAAGGCAACTTGGCTTCTGGTCCCCTCTCCCCCTCCCCCCTGCACACACCCCTCAGCCCAAGATGGAGAAACAATCTGAATACCCGAAATTAGAAAAACATACAGAGAATGGTTGTTTAAAATTCACAGCTGTCAACATCAAGTATTCTGTGCGGAGAGAAAGAACGTAAGAGACATCAGGTTGGCAAAATAGCTGCAGATGGATCTGGGTGAGAGAGGACGAGGCTGGCATTGTCTGTCCTGGGTTTTGCAGAGACTCATTTGCATTCTAGGACAAAGGTTTCGCTGTTGGAGACCCTTTTTCTCCATCCTCCTCTTTCCAGAGGGGCCTCCCCATCCCTGTCCAGCCTTAGTGCGGATAGCCTGCCTCCCTCCTAATGGTAAATCTGTTATTTTAACACAACTGGGCACAAACTGGTGTTTTCATTGCGAATAAAGCTGGGAGAAGCTGAAGAATGGGGCCTTTTATTTGCAGGAGATACTCAAAGGAAGTAAGATTGAACCACAGGCCAGCGGATATGAATGAAGTTGTTGGAGAATTCGCTGATGCCTGTGGCTGGGGAGTTTCACTCCAATCCCACCCCCCCCTCAACTGTCAGCTTCCAGCACTTTCCATCAGAATGTATAATTGCAACTGTTAATTACGTTTGCAACCTCATCCTGCAACACAAAATACATTCACCACTCTCCCTACTTTTCACACTGCCTGTGAGAGGAGATTCTTTTCCTCTTTACCTTTAATACACATGATTGACGTCGGAGGATATAAGTTGACTTTCTTGCTAGTATGACTGCATATTTGAGCCCAGACATGCAAGTACCACGCGTGTTGCTGACCATTATGCAACAACCCATTCACGAGCACATTCATTCCACAAATTCTCAAGGCCCTGTTTCATGAGTCTTTTAAGAAGTCACTTCAAAGCAGTATGAGAAGGGCTAGAAAACACAGAGTGTTTGGAGTCCCATGTCTAAAGTTGAATGCCAGCGTACAAGTGGCATTGGAATGGCCAAGACCACTTCTGAGGGACAGAGCTTAGAAATGTTTGCTATGTACCTCAGAACCAGGAAGCCTTCCAGGATTGTCCCCATGGGCAGCTGACAACTCTTACTGTAACAAGGCCCCACCTGAAACAATGAATGGCTGGAGCATCTGTGTTGGCTGACTACCACCTAAGACCACCCAAACACACCTGTGGCTGAGACTATACCCATCTCTCACGCCCTGCCCACCCTCTCCTTAAGACTCTCCCCCCACTTCATAGTTCTCCCTGCTACTTATACCTAAGGCATATGTCTGTTCAGGGGAGATGGATTTTCCTCCCCTGGCTGACTGTGTTGCATGATAAACTTCCTTTCCTTGCTATTACCATCTCTCATCTTCTATTTGGTATGTTGGAATAAGTGGCTTGACCTGACCTAGCCTTGGGCTAAAATCTCGGTTATACCAGCAGCTCCTGGTAATGCCACCAAACCTTTAACACATGGGCGCTGGGGGACATTCTACATCTAACCCATGGCAGTCTCCCTCCGGTGAGCTTCTGGGAAGCCTGCTCACCTGTGATGGCAGCTGGAAGCCCACATGAGCCCAGATGTCACTCGTCTGTCTTTCTGTGAGCAGTCAGAGGAAATGACTGCGCAGAAGAGCTCTGTCATCTCTAACACAGAGGACAAACGTAGGTCTGTTTTCATTGAAACAGTAGCCCAGTCCCTCTCCTGCCAAGAAACTTGGTTTTAAAAGTATTAATTTTTGATCTGAATTCTTTGTTCTTTTGTTAACAAATACATATTCAGAGTCTACCATTGACCAGGCCCTTCAAAAACATCCATCAAATTGTGTCACTCTGGTGCTTCGAGCACATCAGGACTTCCGATGGTACCTATGATGCCGTTCAAGGTCCTTCCTCTGGTCTGCAAGGTGATGAGCCCAGGCTGAGGTGCTGAAAGAAGCCTTTGTGCTCACTTCCCCCATCTGTCCCTTTCCTCCTGGCTGTGTGGCCTGTTGCTGCTACACTGCCCTTCCTCAAGCTTGCTCTTTCCACCCTAGGGCCTTCAGCTATGCCATTGCATTGTGGGAAAGCACACTCTCCTCCAAGGCCCTTGAGCCTCTGTGTAAATTCCATTAGTTCAAACAGGCCTTCTTCCACATCCATGCTTCCTCTCCTTTCATGCTGTAAGGTTCTCCATTGCCCTCATGAGATCTGGAAGTGACCACACACACACACACACACACACACACACACACACACACACACACGTCACTATTGTGTTTTTCCTTGCCCTGACACTCAGTAGGTGCTCCACAAATAGTGGGAGGGAGGTGAAGCACTAAGGTACAAGAAGAGCAGAAATCAAGGGCCTGTCCTGTATCTGGTGGGATTTGGCTCAGACAGGAAATGAGGACATAAATTAACATAGCAATGGTTACTTTGTGGCTTAGTATTTAAAAACTCAGACACTGATATTTGTCTAAAAATAAGACTGGTCCATGACAGAGTTTTGAGGCATTTCTTTGGGCTAGAGTCTTGGCCTGAGGTCTAGAAACAGGATCCATAGAGCCAAAGACTTCTGGGTATACACAGAAGGGCTGCCCAACTCCTCGGGGGAACTCCTTCCATGCTAGCCCAGCATTTCCAGCCTCCTTCCTGTCTCCCTGAGTGTGATACAGAGATGCACGCACCATGCTGCCTGTGTTCTACCTCTCACCTCACCCCTAATCCAAGGTGGCCATAGCCCTTAGTCAAGCTAGTCAGGGCTCTTTCCTGGAGGTTTACAACTGAACAGTCTCAAAGTTGAGGACATGAGGCCAAGAAGAGCTTGGAATGAGGTCAGTGAAGGAGACAGGGAGGGAAAGAGAGACACTCTAGTCCCTGGATCCACATCCATCCTTTCTGGGACTATAAGCACCAGCCTAAAGTAGCTCAAGCTGGATTTGTTTTATTAACCAACCCTTCATCTCAACTAGTTATTTCATTGTTATAAAGTAAGCTCATAAATTTCATTTAAAAATTTAAACCCTCCAGGCGACTCTAAAATGAAAAGTGGTCTTCCTTTCAGGGCACCCCCCCTTCTCCGTTCATCCCCTCCCTCCTTTCATTCCTAGAGGTAACCCACAAACACTTGTTAAACTTATTATCCTTCCAACTGTCATCTGCCCAACTTCTGGCAAGCACTCTGAAAAGCAGCAGAAAAAAATCCTTTGTAATTTTGATTTATCTGATTGTAATATATATTACTCTTGTAGAGTTTCAAACAATGGGTTATTCAACCATTTATTTCAGTCAGCTTTGTCTGCATTAGTAAATGTTTTGACATTAGCCATTTATTTCAGAGATGAATGATTCATTTGGGTATTTCTCAACAACATAAAATAATACTCTGGGTGAAGGCACTTGGCAGGGCCTAGTTATTCATTTGTACATCCTTTAGCTTGCTCAGTGTGCTCTGTTCAGAGTAGGGGCTGGGTAGGTGTTGGAATGGTTGAAGAATTTAATGAAAAGAAGCCCTGAGACAGAAGGGGGAAAAATGAGTTTTATTGAGCAGTGATTTCACAGGACCGTGGACTTGGCATGTTTTATCTCTTTTCTTCCTTGCTACTGAGCTCTGAGCAGCTCTTTCTTCTAGCTTCTCCAAGTAGATAGTTCTTCAGCTTTTCATCTTCATTTTCTGAGATCCATGTCTCTGCAGTAGACTCATCTTGCCTAACTTATTTCAACTCAAGAACTCTGACAGTGCAATCAGTACATGGAAAGTAGGGTGAGTGGATTAGGGAAGAACAAATAGAAATAACCCCACTTACAAATGAGAAAAATGAAAGTAAGGTCCATCAAGTACTTTCTTTCAGCTGGGGAGTAGCCAAACAGGAATTAAATCAGGTCTGCCAAGGTACAAAAGTTTGGCCCTTTCTAGTCTTCTGATGCCAGGTGCCAAGAATGTGGCACAGAAACAAATTCTTTCTAGAGGCCAAAGAAAGCATGATAGAACTTGTATGCATAGCTCTTCCCAAGAAGTTTGCTTGTGTTTTGTAAAAGGTGGCCTCCTCCAAAAAGTCTGTTCATTTTAATCCTTGGAGAATTTTCTAGGTCTTTGTTTATGCAACAGAATGCCTATTTGCTTTTTTTTTTTTTTTAGTTAGAAGGGACATCAGGGAAAAAACCCCAAGCTCTAGTCTATTTGTTTCATATGTATTCCATTTCTCTTCCATCTCCATCTATGATGAATTCTGGTCATTTGCTTCTTGGAAAAGATATTTATTTCACATTTTATCACATTATGGTCAAAGCTGGGGCTTTGGGACTGGTTTTCCTGGTTTTGAACCTAGATCTGACACTTGGATGTGATTTTGTATTTTATCATCCCAATTGATTTTCTCATCTAGAAAATGAAGGTAATAATAATGAACCCTTCTGGTAATAAAAAAGAGGAAATATATGCATATATATGTGTGTATATGTGTGTATAAATATGTATACACACACACACACACACACACACACACACACTCTTCCTTTCTCCTGGGATTTTTTTTGTGTGCCGGTAAAAGAGCTTGAATTCAGGGCCTAGATGCTGTCACTCAGGGTGGATGCTCTACCACTTGAGCCACACCTCCACTTCCAGCATTTTGGTAGTTAGTTGGCAGTAAGAGTTTCATGGACTTTCTTACCCAGGTTGATTTTCTGATCTCAGTGTCCTAAGTAGGTAGGATTATAGGTGTGAGCCACCAGTGACTAGCTTCTAGTATTGTTATGAGGATTAAAAGTTAACATATATAAAGCACTTGAAATCAACCCTGGCATGTAATAGGGACTATATATGCTATTAGTATTATCCCTTAATGTTTAGCTCCATATCATTCAGCAGTAGTTACTTATTCAGCAGTAGTTACTTATTCAGGAAAGGGCAATTTAGAAAGATCAAACCCAGTGATCTTAAGGCTGTGATGTGGGGTTCAGTGAAAACACAAGTAGGTCAAACACTTCTAGCATCGAATTAGCTGAAATTATATGTGCTATTATAGTGGATATTACTGTGTGAACATTTTGTATAAACTAGGAATACACACTCATCTTTATTAGGATGAATGCAGACTTCAAACTAATTCTGGCAAATTAAGAACTGTATTTTCCAGGAGTTAACTACCCCAATTTGACTGCAGCTGTAAAAATTTTATTAGGCAATACATCCAACCTCAAAATGGAGATTGGTGTTGGAACCAGTTTGGGAAATAATTATTGCTGTGTTGTTAATTTTATATTTGCCTAATAAAACACAGCAGGAACAAGAGAGCTGGGTGGATACAACAAAAGAAAGCCCTTGGACATGCTTTAAATGAGTGTTTCTGACCAGGCTGGAAATAGGAATGTGAAAATAGGAATGTGTGAACATTGTAGTTGCTGAATTAATAGCTCATTGTTATCAGGATGTAAAAGAAAAACATGCAAAGTTTGTTTATAACAATCTTGCCGGCCATCAGGAGAGTCTTAGGGTACATATTTTTAGCTCTTTGCTTCTCCTACTTAGAAGCTCACAGAAGCACTCACCTCTCAAACGAACACATCAACTTTGATAATCTGGGACTTATGGCTCATTCCTGTTTCTCCAGTTTGCCCAGTGAAAAGCATTGACAGTTGGATTGGGAAAAAGAGCAGGGAAAATTTGGGGTTGGGAAAAAGAGCAGGGCAAATGTTTAAGTGACTACAACCACCAGGCAGTTCCTGCAGGGGTACACAAGGAAATGGAGACTTGGAGAAAGAAAATTAACTTTCAAGAGTGTTCTTTGTCCTGGCTCAAATATACTTGACTGATGGATTTCATTCATGAACAGAACAGCTGATACAGGAAAGTCATGGCTGAAATTCCTATACTGAAATGATAAGTCACAAATGAAGCTTTAGTCCTACTCCAGGAAACTCTGGTCCTCCATAATTCTGGGTACAGGGCTCTACAAGATGACTCACAGCTTAGAGGCCCAGTTAGCTGGGGTCAAGTCCTAATTCCATGGTTGACCAGTTGTCTGATATTAGGTATAACCATTTGGTTTTCTGTGCTTTCTTCCATTCTACAATGTGGTGATAGGAAAGATCCCAATTCCTAGGGAAATTGCAATGATGGAGTAGGTTTGTTCAGATCAATCCTTTCCATATAATAAGTGTTCAGTAAGTACCTTATAATAAAAGGTTATTGCAATTCTGTTTTGTTTTTATTTGCAGAGATGATAACCATTCTCTTTGGGAGGACATAAATAATAATAGGTCTTTAAGCATTAAAAATTGAACAGAGGGAGATCTTTGCTCCCCATTTGTTCTCAACTACTATGAAACTTCAATAGAGTAGCGGGCATGGTATTTAGGAATTAAGGTCCTAGTGAATAAAGCCTTTTTGCTCTGATAGATGCCAAAACATTTTCTAAGCTAAACCAGGCTATTTCCATGACCTAATGCATAGAGTAGCAAAGCGAGGTGAAAATTCTCTTAGAGCTAAAAGATTGATTGATCTGAGATTCATTTGTAAGATTTGGCCTTACACTTTCAGTCTGTGGATCCCAGGCATTAATTTTGAAGTATTTTCCCTTAATCCACAATATGTTATTTTATTATCATTTGCTTCTTTCAGACAAGATGAATAAATAACCTAGGAGGTTAACATCCTCTGAGCCCAAGGATGTTTTCCGTAGTAAAATTCCTTTCTAGAATGTAGAGCAAGGAGAGCATGGCAAGGCGTGGCTTCTGGCCTTAAGGAGATGATGACTTTAGTGAAAGGTTTGGGAAAGGATCCAGCTGGGCCCTTCTGGTTCTGACTGCTTTAAGACCAGAGGATGAAAAGCCCCAAGAAGATCTGGGGAATGACACTTGGCCACTGTTCTGGTCACAGAAGGTATAGAAATGACAGGGTAGAGACTAGAGATGACCCGGAAAAGGGGTTGATTTCTGAGATTGATTTTGAGGAAGAAGTAGGATTTTGAGAATTGCAGATAGATAAGGAAAGATGGTTGTGATAGAAATAACCTACAAGTGAAGGCTTGAAATGAGGAAACTATTGTATAAGAATCAAAACCAGTCAACATGTAGCTGGTTTGGCATCCATGTGCTTCACACATCATAAGTAGACCCCTAATTTCTTTGTTGAGTTAACCATCATCCATCTGTCTCAATGAACCATAGTGATGAGAAAATGTGATTGAGGTCAGATCATAAAGTTCTGAATTCCAGGTTAAAGACTTGGGCTTTAGGTTTAGGAACTTGCAATGAAGTGTCCCAGCTTCTGAGATGAAGCGATACAAAGTCATGATCTTGCTTTACAGAGCTCATAGTCAGCCAGGGGAAATGCTAGTAACTGCATTGGGGGGTGAAGAGCCCAGCAATTCAACAGACCAGAGGGGACCTTGTTACAAATGCTCCTCCAGGAAGAATCCTAGGTGAGACAGAGGATGGGCAATTATGAACTCAACAAAGCAAGCAGGGAAAGACTGGTGCTCAAGCAGAGGATGGTGTGTGCAAAGCTCCAGGTGAGAGGAGAGGGATGCTGAGAAATAATCAATACACCTTCTCAAAGGTTACCTGGCCATGACAATTTTGTTTCCATAGTACATGAACCCACTGGAGCTAGAGCAAATGAAAGCAAGTGGTCTCAGAGAGAATATTAGGCCTCTGGGATCCAAGAACAATGCAGCCAGGCAGGACCATTGAGAACCAAAGAGCCAATAGTCTCTCTTCCCTTACACCCATTCTCATCTCTGTCTTTTCTTGTCCAATCTGCTTGCATCTCTCACCTCTTTCTTTCTCCTGTTTTTGGGGGGTTTTGTTTGCTTGTTTTTTGGTCCCAGCACTGGGACTTGAACTCAGAATCTGGCTGCTATCTCTTAGCTTTTTCATATAAGGTGAGCTTTTTCACATAGAGCCAGCACTTTACCACTTGAGTCACAGCTCCATTTCAGACTTTTTGCTGGTTAATTGGAGATTAGAGTCTCACAAACTTTCTTGCCGGCGATGACTTCAAACCATGATTCTCTAATCTCAGCTTCCTGAGTAGCTATGATTACAGGGGTGAGTCACTGGGTCTCTTCTCTTTGACTTCAGTCTGACCCAATGTGACCATTAGCATGACTTGTCTGTACAACACTAATTAATCCAGCATCTCAGCGCATATTCCCAGGACAGAACTCTGACTAGCCCTTTCACCTTGATTTAAGTAGAACTCTTGGCACCAGACCATGCCATACAACAACTTAAAACCTCAGGTCAGGATTTCCAGTCAGATCAGCTGTGGCTGGAAAAGGAAGAGTGCATGGTAACATGGCCCATGTATACATATTTGGAACAATGGATCTTAATGTTCTCCAATGGTTCCAAGATGTTACAGAAGTGACAGCTGTAGAGAATCTGGGGTGAGTTGAAGGGTGATTTATGGAGAACCAATGCTGGAAGCGGAAATTCTAAATGTGATGAACTGAGAGCAATCCAGGTCAACCTTGGTAAGACCCATTCTTTCCCTCTTTTCCTCCTTCCCTCTCTCCTTCTCTCCCTCCCTCCTTCTTACCTCCCTTCCTCGTACCTCCCTTCTTCCCTTTATTGCTTTCTACATTTCCTTTTTATTTCTTTATTCCTTTCTTTCAAGACTTGCTCATTCTGGGCCTACACTTTTAATTTCTTCGGGAATAGCAAAGAATAAATAATTCAATTAGGCCTTTTTCTATCACTCCTACTGAGAGAACACAGTGATAGGAATCTCTCCATCAAAGTCGTCAGCTCTATCTTAAGTGCTCAGGGACAGAAAAGGGCTACACATAACAATCTGTGAGTGAGCAAAAGCATAAAGTACAACCCTCCAGTCAAAATGTTAATTCTTCGAATTCTGTGTTTATCTTGATGGTTACGTCTCCTTCATTTTATTGAAACACTAAGAACTTCTCTGATCAGAAGTACATGAATGTGCTGAAAAGGGAAAAAAAGCCCATCCCCCCCCCAATAACAAAATGTTCAAATGTATTTCCCAGGAGGGAAAATAAATTTGCATGAGCTGAAAGACAAGACTAATAGACAAATGACTTTCTGAAGAACTATGGTATATTAGTGCTCCTCTCCAGTCAGGTGCTGTCTGTCACTGTAAGGCAATAGTAATTAAAGAATTAAACAACTAGAAAAGGAAAAAAAGTTTGTCATCTATTTTAACTTTGTTACATGAATCTATCTATCTATCTATCTATCTATCTATCTATCTATCTATCTATCTATCTATCTATCTATGTATATGTTTTTTTCTAATGCAACAGTCTGCAATTTGTCATGCAGGCCCAGTCCTTGTTTCCACATTGTAGATAATTAGTTTACATTACTTTACAGAAATGACTGGTCGCCAGTGATCTCCATTGCCTGCTAACAAATCACTTCTGTTGGGGACTCATTGATATTCTACTCAGGCCTTAAATCTAGCAGTATATGACATTGTCCTTCAGTGTTAAATATCAAGCCATTAAAAAAAAAAGATGAGTGTAGAAACCCATTCTAAAGACAGGTGGACACTGTTTGCTTATTTATTTATTTATTTACTAATGTCTTTGCTGGTGCTGGAGCTTGAACTCAAGGCTTTACATTCTTGCTTGACTTTTGCATTCAATCATTTGAGCCACAGCTCCACTTCGGGCTTTTTGGTGGGTAATTGGAGATGAGTCCCTTTGATTTTGGCTGCCTAGGCTGGCTTCATACCCTTGATCTGGTAGGATTGGGGAAGACAATGGAAAGGGTAACATTGATTGAGATGCATAGTACTGACTTGTAGAATTGAAACTACTTCATACAACTATTTTTTAAAAATTGATCTTCACATTTCAGCCTCTTGAATGACTAGGGATTTCTGGTCTAAGCCCCTAGCAGTCAGCTGTTTATTTTACAGGAAGTATTTATGTCTTATGGGGTGATTTCTTTAGTTACTGAGAAAGTTAACAATTCTTTTTTTTTTTTTTTAGTCTGGTCGTGGGGCCTGAACTCTAGGCCTGGGTGCTGTCCCTCAGCTCTTCAGCTCAAGGCTAGCGCTCTACCACTTGAGCCACAGCGCCACTTCCAGCTTTTTTCTTTTTGCTTATGTGGTGCTGAGGAATAGAACCCAGGGTCTCAGGCATGCAAGGCAAGCGCTCTACCACCGAGCCACCTTCCTAGCCCCAAAAGTTACCAATTCTATCTTCATACTCATAGAGATGAGAGAGTCAAACCTTCTTGCTAAAATCTTTAATATTTTGTTATTTCTTGCCAACACCCCTTCTAACAAGAGAAGGGCAGGTTTCAGAGCACACCATGGGTTCATATTACTACCAATTCTATCTCTGGGCATCTACTTACATTCTGTTTATGCTAAGTATAACAAGTTACAGTTATGAGTTAAGGTTTTCTTTTCAAACCCAAGGTTTAAATACTAAGTCCATTTAAGGAAACATAGTAGGCAAAAACCAGCCAAGATAGCAGGAAAAGAAAACAAAACAAAAAGTGAAGACATATCTAGGAAAAGCGGCACACACTATCATTCCAGAGTTCTGGAGGCTGAGGCAGGAAGATCAGAGTTCAAGGGCATCCTGAGTTACAAAGGAGGTCTGAGGCCAGCACCTGGGCTACAAAGTAAGATTCTGTCAACATTTTTTTTAAAAAAGCAAAGCAAATAAAGAAACCAAAAACTCAATTTAAGAAACAACAACAACAAAGGGAAGATGATAAGATATATAGGTACGACTGGAATTTGGGAAATAATGTTTACTGGAGTCAGACATTAGTACCCAGATGACTTTTAGAGAATGAGCCGGGAAAGTGCACTGAAGATCAGGACCACAGAAAGAGATGAGGAGCCCAGCTCAGAAGAGAAGGGAGGGCTATGACATCATGGCACCATTATTCTTTCTGTTTCTGCCTTAGAGGGCAGAAATCCTGAGCAACAAGTTTGAGGACAACTGAGCTTCTTAGCTGCCCACCACAAGTCAACACAAAGCCTGCAGTATTTATATCATTCTTTTAACCAGAGCTCAGAGACAAGAACACATCTGTTCTTGGCCCTCACAGAGAACTTGAGCTGTATTTCCTGGCAACTCAGAATGGCCAAGAAATTGGAATCCAATTGACCAGCTTGAGCTACATGCCTGCACCATGGTTTAGGACATGGGGCCACAAACTTGGCAATCTAGGAAGTGCATGTGACTGTTCTCGAGATAAAAACTCCTGTGCAACAGGAGCTACACATCATAAATGAGTAAGATTTCACCAGACAGGAACGAAGACAAGGGCTTACCAAAAGCCTTCTTTGGTGCTTAAGCATGCTTGGCTTATACCATATTCTGGAGCCCACTCTCTACCTTCCTCTAGGTACTCAGAGCCTCTTGCTAGCCTGGGCTCTTGGAAGATTTCTCCTGGACTTGTTCTCACAAGCAAGCCCTAGTCTACTGAGCAAAATATCCAGCAGGCATGTTAACCGTAGTTGTATCCTGATACAATAGGGAGCTTCATGGTATCCTCAAAGTTATTCTCTAACATAATAGTAGCTCACTTCAGTCTGCAAATTAGGGTGTGCATTGATTTATAGCCGAATTGGAAGAAGAAGGGCTGTGACTTTTGCCTGACACCTCCATGGACTGGAGATTGCCAGTGGTAAACTTCTTGAATCTGAAGGTTGTGGAGTTGGTGAGAAGTAAATTCCCAATTCTCTGAGACAGCATGGCAGAAGACAGGAGGAGGATAGAGGAAATGGCTGGAGTGTCCATTTTCTGCTACCTCAGCATTACCCATTGAGATTCCTCCATACTTGGAGCAAGCCCATGCAAACTGCTATGTCTCACCAGCCCAAGAGGGATACAGAGACAAGAACGGAAGAAACAGAGGAAGGACAGACATAACTCCAGGCCCATGGTTGTTTTTCCAGGCTCAGGACTGCCCCTTGCCCATTCCTTTGCATCTCTGCCCACTCCCTACATTGCCTACAGGTCTACAGGATAACTTCTCTGGAATGCAGTGGTAGGCACCCAAAATTCCATCTTACCATCTCAGTGAGCTTTTGGGAGATAATACAGCAGGAAAAGACTTTCTGTTATCTTGTCTTTCCACTTTACTCTGTTGACTATAAGCCAAGCCTCTTAGAAAATCTAAGAGGGAAGAATCTGTAGGCTCCTTGCAAGAAGACCGCAGGAGCTAGGCTAGTGGGGAAGCGGGGGTGGATAGGTGGCTCTTCCCAGATATTCCTTCAAGATAATTAACTCACCACCTTTGGGAGTTTGTTCCCTTCCATAGGGAGCCCTCCTAAAAGCTCCTAACCTCAATTATCTGGCTTAATACACTCCTTAGTACTTCCCTCCAGGGAATATTCTAGACATTTATCCTACTGATCTGACTGAGTTGCCTGTTGCCCCATTAGAACATCTGTTCTGCGAGAATGGAGATTTTGGTCTGTTTTATTCACTTCTGTTCCACCCCTGCCTGTAGATCAGGGCTGGACTCTATGTGATCTGAAAGACTTGTGTCCTTCCGGGCTGAGGGATCACAGCCTCAGCTGGGAAGCAAGTATCCATGGTAACATTCGAAGTGTCAAAAATCATGGAGAATGAGGTGAACATAGTTAACCTACTCTGGAGTTTAAGTGTGCTATGGGTTAAATGGTATTGGAGAATTTGCTTGGGACATTGGACTTCCTGTGGGAAATAAATGGCTTCCCATGGCTCCTTCACAGCCATTCATGGGTGGGGTAGGTGGGGTGTGATACAGGAGCTGCCAAGCACCAGGATGCACCCGTTGGAAAGCATCTTTCCCCAGCTCCAGTTGTTTAAAGGCTAATCTTTTCCTTCACGTGGGTTAAGAGTGCAAAGTTGAATCCAAAAAAGGGTTCAATTCAATCTCATTTCCTCCTCCCTTTGATCTCTTCATTTCCGATTTCACTTCCTCTGACAAATTCCTCCTTCCATTCCCAGAACAAATAACTCTCACTGTGGCACTTGGCCATTCTCAATCATTTTCACAGAGGCTCAGCTTCACATTTGGCCGCTGAGAACCATTACACCATGGACATTCCAATAAATGCCAGGCAATGGCTGGAAAAGGCTGGGCTCAGGGTGCCTCACCTGTGCTCCATGGACCCTCATGCCTGGAAACTTGGGTGTAGCTAGAATACCATCCTGTCAAGTCCTAGGGCTCCCCCAAAGGGAGATAGCCTAATGAAGAGATGAAAACAATAAAACAGGGTGTTTCACAGTCAACAAAACAGATTCCCCGCAGGAGTCCCTTGTGACTGATATCCTGCCTTCAGCCCTTTGTGATTTTGTTTCATTAATGACCTCATAGGTAAGACCCAAATATTCCATTAAAAACAATCAAGGAGCAAAATGTTCTAGAAGCTTCTGCGCTCTATTTTGACATCTAAGTCTCAATGTGAAATGGTCCCTGAACTAATCATATTAGTAAAACTGGCAAGATTAAAAGAGCCATAAACATACACACTCAGTGTTTCAACATCCATTAAAATGTATACGGCAGTCTCCTAGAATATTTAATAGGCTTATATGATGACTGAATGTGAATTCATTCATCTCAGTCAAGTTGGGTTATTAAGATACACGTGCCAAGTGATTTGTCCTGTGTTTACCCTGTGCTGGGAAAATGGGATCTGATATTGGGAGGCAGAAAAAAAAGGAAAAACAAATGTGGAGCAGTTCTTTGTGGAAAGACCCTACCCCATCCTCTGTTCCGAAACCAGCTTTATTATAAGCAAACTTCTCAGTCCCCATGGGACTCAGTGGTCCACTTGAAATATGTGGAGGATTGTCCAGGTGATCTCTAGCATTTCTTCCATCTCTGGCCCCTTTAAGTCTGGGCAGTGTAGATGGGGTTAAAGCATCATCTCAAAGTTCAGATCCTGCCTCTACCACTAAGCAGGCACATGGTAAGTGAGCCTCGATGCTCTGTCATAAATTGGGGAGGATAATAGAAGGTCGGCATAAGTAACCCACATAGACCAGGGTAAATGGTTAGGTTTAGAACTTAGGGTAATCTTTATGGGCACTATTCTCGCTTTTGAAGTTGAAAATCTTACAGTTTAGGTACATTATTTAGGCAGGGCCTTTCAAAAACCTTACAAAAACCAACTGGGTTTTTTTTAAAGTACATTTTTAAAAGTACATTATTTAAGCAGGGCCTTACCAAAACCTTACAAAAACCAATGGAGTTAGTCTTGATTTGCAGATAAGAAAATGAGACTCAGAGATATTAGTTAACTTACCCAAAGTGACACAGCAGATTGAACTGACCAGTTACTGGGCTTCTGACTTATCAAAACTGTTTCACTACCACCATTAGTTAATTTCCAATATTTTCCGCACACAGACTGCAAGTATTTTCTCTCCAGCCATAATCTTCTCCACTTTGTGAAGAAAAAAAAGAGGAGTTGTATGATTTTCTGATTATGCTGGTTTTTCTGGTGTTTGGAGCTAGAAAATTTAAGTCATTCGCAGCATCTGTTTTACCCTCCTTCACTAAAACTTAGTCAAGAGCAACATATTATTATTTAAATGTTTAATTATTTAACACGATTATTTTAATTTGGTGAGATTTTTTTTTATTCCACAAGATTAGTTTTGGATTCATATATACCCTCAGCTAAGTCAAGTAGAAAAGCAATGTCATACCATATCCTAAAGTTTCCCAATTGTGTCACTATTGACAATTTAGGCCAATTCTTTGTTTTGGTCACTGTCTCCAATATTCCAATGTGTGGGTGTCTGTCTGTTTAGCATCATCCATCCCTGGCCTCTCTGTACCAGAACCCAGGAAGCAATTTCACCCTCCATCTCGTTTCCCAGCTGTGACAGCAAAAAAAAAATGTCTCCAGACATTATTGCATGTCTTCTGGGGATCACATTTGCTGGTGGTCAAGAACCATCGGGCAAGCTAAAGTTTGAAAGTCCTGAGGTAAAGTATTCTTTTCATTCTTCATGGGCTTCTTCAGCAAATAATTTGTGGAATTATTTTGGTTCTGTTAAGTAACTGTTTAATCTGGCACTATCTGACAGGCAGAATATTTGCCATCTTGAGATGTTCTTGATCTGAAGATAAGCTTGCAGGAACAGAAATCAATGCTTTTATCCTGATGGCTAGCATGAGGGGTTTGCTTTGGAATGTGAAGGCAGCCATTTTCAAGATGGTTTCCCAGCTTTCCATGGGGCCAGTGCCCTCTGCTGGAAAGTTGCTCAGCATTGTTTCAGAAGGGGTTGGGTCAAACGGTTTGAAAATTGAACACACAGCAGAAGCAGTTCAGAAACAAAGGTCAGTGAAACAATCCAATTAGTAGGAAACTTTGGCAATGACTTCCTTTGTACTTTGTACTTAGTAATTGTTTCCACAAGCATTCTGATTTCTCAGCTGAGCTTGTCATTATATATACACACACATATATATATATATATATATATTATTTTTGTGCCTAAACTTCCTTTCAATCCTGCCATTCATCTAGAAACCCACCCTTCTTTTGTTGACAATTATAATAAGCACATCCACAAAAATATACTTAGTATTTACTGATCACCAGCCTTGTGCTAGCTACTTACCTTATATAAGCCACCGCCATTCCTCTTCTAAGTAGCTCTAAGACATCGAGGTAACCATTCACACACAAGGAAGCCAAGATTGGAAGGGGGACTAGAGGATCATCTAGCTCTGAATGGCTGACAAAGCCCCACCCTGCCCCCTCTTCTCAAGTTTTCAATCCTACCCTCTGCTGCTACATTCATTCATTCATTCATTCATTCATTTTTTATTCGATTGTCAAGTTCTCTTTCTCTGTATGATTCATTATTGATCTAAGGAAGCAGTATATGGCTGTGTGGTGTCATTGTAAATCTGCTCTCCTTTATTTCAAGTCTATTTTTCATCAGAGTATTATTTCAACTTCTGAAACCCCTGGAAGATAAGTTGCTTTTCTCCAAATGTGCTCTGTGTCTAGATCACAGAATTTTTTAAAGATCTGGATTCCTAAGAAGTTCATTGCTCATAAAGCTCTCTAAAAATATTATATCCAAATCACATTCATGTTTTATATTTATATATGTACATTATATATATATATATATATATATATATATATATATATATAATCAGAATCTACCCGAGACAGGATAATTTATAGTCTTTCTTATTAGTTTAAAAGCCTGGGACTCTTGTAGACTATGGCTTAGTGGGTCAGACATTCTCTCTCCTCCCATTTATCAGGCTTTTGATCTGATGTCAGTGCAGAGCACAGACACGCCTGGCCCACAACTGTGTGCCGAGAGAGATCACACACAAAACAAGCCCCTTTCCACTTTAAAAACTTGGGGGGTTGCTAGTGCTTCACCCCTGCCTGGGTAGGCAGAGGAGGTATTGAGTTCCCGGAGTCCTCACTGCCTCTTTGTCTATTATTATTTTATAGTTTTGTTCTGCATTCCTTCCACTCAACCTCTAGTCCGTAGAAGCCTGTTTCTTTATTGGTTACATATGTCTGCACCTTTTTACCCCAGCAGGGAAAGACAAAATATTCTGGAGGGCTTGGAGGCCTAGGATGGACAGCTAATCCATCCCCAGCTTGAACTAATCGTCAGGCCGATGTGCTATTGTAGTAGACCCTGCTCAGTGCAGCTGAGCAGTGGGGTTTCAATTTGTAAGAGCATAAACAGATACTAAAGTTGGAAGAACTGGCTGGGTCATTTGTTAGCAGAGTTCAGATCAAATTATCACAGCAGTCCCCTGCTGACAGCCTGAACAATTACCTCCTTTTTTTCTTGATCTTTAAATGTTTTCTGTTTCACTTAAGCTTCAGTAAATAGTTTACTTCTCATGGGCTTCATTTATTGACACAGAGGGGCTTGATTTATTTAATTTGGTTTCTCCTCCACCTTCCCAGAAAGTAGTAGTAAGGTTTTGTTGAAATCTCTCTCCCTCCCTCCCTCCCTCCCTCACACACACACACACACACACACACACACACACACACACACACGCACGCACATAATGATAAGTTTATCAAGGCAGGCTGAGGAAAAGGGTTAATGATAGGACTATAAATTACTTGGTTTTTTTTAATGAGAAGTTGAGATGGCCAAATTCTAAGGTCAATATTGAAAGCTTTAAACAGGACCCCAGGCTCCAGCAGCTTGAAAATATTGGAAAACAGAGTCTGAAACTGTTATAAAAAGAGATCACTGAGTTTTAAGGATCTACATCCATACATGGATTATTCAAAGCACAGGAATGTGAGATGAAGAAGAAGAAGAAGAAGAAGAAGAAGAAGAAGAAGAAGAAGAAGAAGAAGAAGAAGAAGAAGAAGAAGAAGAGGAAGAGGAAGAGGAAGAGGAAGAG